>NC_134701.1:238728600-238988600 GCF_043290135.1 Rhipicephalus microplus | reverse complement strand
ACGGAATCGTAGGGTCTTTTGTCACAAAAGCGCTCTCTTTGGATGCGTTCCAGCGAGTGTAATAAATATTAGGAGGAGGAATGTGCTTTAGATCTTCCCAAAGTGCATCCGCGATCCACTGGAGATGGAATGCGAATGGTGTGCCATCTAGGCAGCCTTGCCTCGGGCGGCCTGGGATGTATGGTACGCAGAATAACGCGCCCAGTTATGCCCCATTCTGGCCGCTAGCCATGCCTATTTGAGTCGGGATGGCTTTCTGGCCCTCCAATACTCAATAGGTAATATCCTAGCGTAGTCATTGCGGACAGTTTTTGCTTATAGGCTTAGCCCATCTGTATATCTATCAACATTTCTCATTTTTCTTGCTGGCAGTGAATACTAAAATTACCCCAGTGCGCTTTCTCTCTCTTAAAGCGGGATGGTCGAAATGAGCGGACATGAATGCGAAATACGCGATGGATTCAAGGTTGTAAAAGAAAGTATTCATGAACTATGGAGAGCTCAACTATAACGTCTTTCTAAAGAGCGTCAGATGACGCCTTCTGCAGGCACATACAGTAACCATATTCGCTCTGAGGGGTTTATTTTCATCGTGTAGCCTGCGTATAGGTCTGAAAAATGAATGGGGGGTCACTCAGACCCTCTCGAGAAATATATTTATTGCTTAAGACTCACTCAAAGTCAGACTCACGGAAATGTTTCTCAGCCCGACTCACTCGGACTCTGAGTCCCCGAATCGCTAAAATTTTAGTCAAGTGGACTGACTCGGGCTCAGACTCACGCCTCGTTCTGTGTTTGAGTGAGTCTGAGCTAGTCGACTTACGAGTGAGTTTGCCGACCTATTCGCGGAAGTCATTAGTTCGCGTCATCGGCTGATAAAATGAAACGAATGGGGGCTGCTTTCACAAGTTAACCACGAGATCAAAACAACTGTTCCTGCGTACTTAAGAAGCAGGTAAGGCGCATACTTTATTTTATATTTGGAAGGCTTCTTTCTTTTTCTTTTTTTGAAATGATATTCTCTATTTTAATACTGAACTGACAGTGTGTCTGGCCCTGTGTGTCTAGGTTGAATTCTCTGCGAAGCACTGATGTAGCGATTGATTATCCCTTTTTCTTGTGTTCTTTTTGCAGTTACACAATTTCTTCCACGACCTCCTAACCCACCTCTCCAACGTGAAGCCCTCCGTAGCAGCAGCCATATCGAACAGCCCGGCGCAGTCTCTCAGGGGTAAGCACGTGCAGCATGTATACAGGCCCAAGTAACCAGGACAGTACCATTTACACCCTTTCTAGTGCTTCCCCGCTATACAGCAATGTAAACCCATACCAAAAATTATCGAATCCTGCACATTTCAAGATATTGGCCTACGTTAGTTTTGATACTATCCAGAATTTCGAAAAATAAAATGAAAATAGCGGGCAAATTTCGCCGTGTTGAAAACGGATTTGAAAAAGATTGCCGTGTATTTATGACGACACTGAACGAGAAAAAAAAGGAAAAGTAAAAGATCTCAAACGTTTATTCCAGTCTATTTAAATTGTTGATAACAGTTTATGGCTAACTATATCTACATGTCGTATACTCAATGTTGATATGTCTCCTTCTCCACAATAGCCACCGTAATGTTCTCGTATGACGCACAGAGATATATTTTGTCCAATTACGTGCTTAACTTGTTCTGGCATCTCGTCACGTCGTGGCACGTCACGACTGGATGCTTGACTTCTTGTCGCGGTAAAATTTTTTTATGTAATTTTGCTGGAAAAACCGGAAATGATAGACAATTTCGAAAGCCCGCGCTTAAAGAATAACAGTACTTGATGCCGTGTGTTCGTGACAACGGGTATTCCCTGCCAACTTGCATCGCGTGCGTTGTCTCTCTTTCGCGGCCATGAAAAGATGTAGCCGTGCTGCAGGCTTGCCGAGAGCACAACTTTTTCAGTGCTTTAAGTCATTCAGTTTCATGCAGGTAATATGTCCGTTCCACCAAAGCGCCACGAAGTTTCTTAAGTTCGAGAGGTAATATTTCTGTCCATTTAGCCTTTCTTCTCGTGTAAGTTTGGAAACTTTGGAAAGAAATGCTTATCGAGTGTGATAAAATGGCTTTTAAACTGCGCAATTGAAGTGAGAACCTGTCTCGTCGTTATTGTAAATTGCAGTAGGCGTTTTTGTTCAGGCGATGGAGGTTGCACACTTGACCGGAAATGATCTCAGGAACAACGGGTATATACGGTCACATCACCTTGCTCAAATGCATAACCGATTAACTTTCGCTTATAATAACGTGATTTTCTACTTTAGGCTTTCAAAAAGGAAGCGTCTGTTCGGCTTCGTGCGAAAGAGCGCTTCGCCGACTACGTCTCACTTCTTTGAACTATTAGCCGATGACGGCCGTGTTTCTGGCCGAACAGCAATTTTAATATGCGTCGCAACCATCCACGTGGTGGTGGTGCGCTTCCTGTAGAAACATGGCCTCTATGGTTTAGTTATAACGTACGTACAGACAAACCAAACGTAACAGAAACCATAGTATAACGTACTCACAAACCAAAGTAAAGAAACATAGAAATAAAAAAAGACATCAGGAAAACAGGCCACACAATTGTAATACTCTTAGGAGAAGAGAAAATTAAGTGATAAGGTGGGATAAAATGAAAAAAAAAACAAAATCATGCATCGTCTTTTTCTAAAAAACTGCTGAGGTGCGGCACTTTCAAAAGTTTGTATAGTGCAAAGTTCGGATGAAAGGCTGTGCATCGTGTTACGGAGAGCAAAGAGGTCCCCGACTCTGTGTATCCTGCGTGTATCCCGAGACCCAGCCCTTGATGCTTTTTATCCATATGGGTAATCCCGTCACGTCGTCGATGAGTTCATCAATCTATCGTTTGTGCTGCCCTGTTCGGGCTTAAGCTTCAAAAAATCTTGCTGCAGTCGAAGCAACTTGCTCAGCGCGAGCCGTTTAGATGGAGTGATCCCTCACCGAAAACATAAAAAAATAGTTCAAGTGTATTTCTCATCAAAAGCAACAGCACAAGAAAATACGAATGCATCTGCCTTCTTTTGGCGGTACATATTTACGTTCGCCATTTTCTGAAGTCCTGCGTCAGCAAAAGAATGTTTAGAATACACAGGAAAAGTGTTGGAAGAAGCAAGCAGCAGAGCGTAGCGGGTAAGTTGAGAGGTACAAATTTGATAAGCTTGTCTGAAAGCCCTCGCTCATCAAGTTTGCTGCTGAGAAAGCAAAAATAGAGAATCAAGTAAGTAAGTAAGCAAGTAAATAACAATAAATAAATAAATAAATGATAAATGTTTGAACAAGAAACTGGGTATGCACCACGCACTTCTTGCGGCCCCTGTGTTTCACTTATTGCCTTTGGTACACTCTGTGTTTTCAAATTGGTGTTAACCATGCCCCCCCCCCCCCCCCCCGGAAGGCATTGTTCACTCCTAAGCTCTTCCCTTTAGATCCAGACTTCATTTGAGTCCGCCGTGGTGGAACAGTGGCTATGCTGCTCGGCTGCTGACCCAAAGGTCGCGGTTGAGATCCTGGCTGCGACGTGAGCATTTAGATGGAGGCGAAATGGTAGGGGTCCGTTTACTGTGCGGACGTCAGTGTACGTACTACAGATGATAAAAATATCCGGAGGCCACCACTATGGCGTCTCTCATAATCATGTCGTGGTTTCAGGACGTAAAACGCCAGATAATATTATTGCACTTCATGATGTCCCATCGCTTACATAGCCACACAAGTCATTTCGCAACTCTTTGTCGTCTCAACAAATTTTGTGAGGCAGGAAAACACAGCTCCCAAAATCATCGCTAAGTTTTGCCCGCTGTGTAGTCGTTCACTGTGCGTAGCAAAGGTCCTAAAATTTAATTTAACCCGTGAACAACATTGTTATATCGCCTCCTTTTGCGTCAGTGCTAGCGCCTGCCTAAATTGCTGTTTACTTACAAATTGCAGGAATAGGTACGCGCAGAATTCCCCTTCACAGGGGGGGGGGCGGTATCACCACAGTGCCCCCCCCCTCCCTATCATGTAAAATGTATGGGGCTGACTTTGCGCCCCCAGCCATCTTAAGCGACTGGGGAGGGCGGCCGCCCTCACTTTCTTACCCCCCCCCCCCATCCCTGCAGGTGTGCCTTGGTAAGCGTTTATACAACGTTGACCGTCGCAAACTCTACGGTAATCGAGTAAAGCCATGTCTGCAAAGCCCTTACAAAACTCTTACGAACGAGGCCTTCTATTATGTAGGCTGAATGGCCTCCAACATTAGACTCACCGGTGTCCGTTCCAACGAGAGGATGCAGCGTACGTGACCATCATTCGTGCAGATGTGCGGCGCTCTTGTTACGAGCCAAGTGGCGGCCACTGCCGTGGGAGTGGCCCTAAATCGCAAGGGGAACGGTGCAAGCGTTAAGTGGCTCAGAATGCGTTACGCCTAAGTTTAACCTCGAGCCTCTTCTTACGGTGATCCTCTAAATGTCGCTGCCGTCGACGTTGCTTCTCCGTATCAACAATTTTGAGCAGGAATGCTGAAGCTATGGAACCCGTAAGAAAATCAGGGCTGCAGCATGACAAGAATGCCCTTCTACTGTCTGCCAATGACCACCCTAAGCCCAACATGTGGCTGAATGGAACTCTTATCAAAGTATCAGTACGTGTGGGTGAACACGTAGCTGGCTTTCGCTAAGAAGCGACTGACGGGCCACTTGGTAGCAGTGCATGCAATTAGTGAGAAGAAGTATAAATATTGCGTATTCGCGAGCCAGATAAACATTCGTTATCTCCACTGAGTGAAAAATATCTACTAAATTGAGCGCAGCAGGTAATTGTACAGGTTATGTCTCACAGCTGGACGGAAGTCTAGTGGCATAGATGATTGCGCAATCCTCATATAGTATAAACAGCTTGCAAGAAAAGTTTTTTTGTCAATTCGTTTAACCCTTTGTTCGTATCTCTTGTTAACTTATTCGACATTATGACCGACTGAAGCCAAGGGTACCCGCCAGACAGGCCAGTTAAAATCATCTCAAGCAAGAGGGTATTTGTTGTTCTTGAGGCGGTATTAATAGACAGATGGTCCGAGCTAATCGTTCAAGAAAGCACGTACTGCGCCTCACAAGGAGACGCAGTACGTGAAGGGGGTGTGGGAGGTATATACATAAACATGCTTTTGCGTACGTGACTTGACTCGAGCAGGTCGTCCGAAGGAGCTGGAGAAGAGTGAGCTGGCCGAGCAGGAGCTGTGGCGCAACACCAACCCCGACGAAGTGGTCATCGAGGAGGCGTACAGGGGTCCACACCTGCGGCTCCCGCTCACCACCAATCAGGTGGACGCGCTCATACAGGGCTTCAAGGACCGCAGGGTAAGAGAAAAAACCTAAAACCAAAGATTGACGCTTAAACGACTGGTCGTGCAAACAAGGACACAACACAGAAGTCAGGACATCACAAACGTATTGGCGTTTCTGGGGCCTTGACTTCTCTCTTGCGGCCGCGTTTGCATGCCCATCCTTTCCCCATAATTACGTATCAACTAACTCAGCCCCCTGTTAATCTGCAAATTGAACTTATTATTACAGTCAACAGAAAAAGTTTAGAGACACCTACACCTGAATAAACTTCGAATTTCTCGAGAATTTCTCAATGTATCAGGTCGAAGTGCACAGTAAATGTTGTAAGCGCGTTTTAGCACATGCAGGGAATCTCGATTCAAGACTGCCTGCTGAGCAGCGAGAATACTCAGTTTTTGTAGTCTCGTGGTCTTTAAACTTCTGACGCTGACCGTACGCATTCATCTTGTCGATTGTGTAATGCTCCCAAAAGCAAGGGCCACTGAAGAAAGGCCCAAACACAAAAATGCAGCACTTATATATGTGCCTCTGATGAAAGAACGTGGTCAAGGTTGCAATCAGCGCTATTCTTGTGTTACCTCTTCTTCGGCCGTTGTGCAAAATCTCTGTCGTATTGAAACGAGCATTGGTGAAAGTCGGTGACATGGGTTTGTGATAGGTGAGTCAACGCAAGTAAAGCTCATGCTGACCCCGAAATTATGAAAGAAAGTCAGGCGAACGCCTTGGGAAAAGAAGTATCCGTGAGATAAACTGGGCCTGGTCGGGGTTTAGAAATCCACGCTTCTCTATGAAAACGATCACCGTGGCAACAGAGCCGATCAAGGGGCATATAGTTAGGCGGTAAAAAAGGAAGAAACAGGAGACGGTAACAATAAACCTTTCTTTGCTTTAGAAGGTGCAGATAAAGAGCGAAATTATCGGCTACGCGAAACTGTAAAACTTCGCTTGAACAAACGTGTTCATTTTTATGCGGCCAGGAGCACCTTTTTTTTTATCTTGTGTCGGTAGCTGAAAAAAAAAATAGAGCGTGATAGAAATTGCGAACGTCGTTGCTCAAATTTATAGGAGTAGAATCGAATCGCGCGCTGACGTACCGTTGTTTGAGATACTGTATACGGTCATGAAATCTTTATGAAATTTTAGAGAGTGGCTCTAGATTCGAGCTGTTTCCAGATTCCAGACTAAGTTTGTACTGCAGAAAGCATTTAATTATGCGTCCATGACAATACGTGCGAGGTGATAGCGCGCATCTGGTGGTAAAACAGAGGACTGGAAGCGTTCGGGTGTAACTTATTTTCCTCCACGAGTCCGTCATGAACAGTGAGCTGACGTACGATACTTCAAGTGTGTGTGTTTTACCACAGAGCTTTCGCGGAGGAGATATACGAGCTTCACTTCTGACATGCAGAGGCTATCGGTGCGACACAATGGTCGCTTCATGTAGTGTCATCCCTCAGACCTCACGTTTTTTTCGCGGAGTTTGTGCGAGTGATGTGGGCAACGTGAGTCTATGCCCAATGAGACGTAGCTTAAGCTCGAACGTGACGCTTTAAATTAAAGCCCAGTAGCCCCTCGCGTCATTTAGTTCGAAATGGAGGGAAATAGGCCGTAGATACTATCTGTTGCGCCTCGGGTGGTACCGCTCAAAATATTGAAAGAAAAGAGCCATACTAGACCTAATGAAATAGCCATACCAGACCTAAGCTTTTTTGTCAAATAAAGACATAAACGTAGGGGGCGCTGTTATCGGTGACAAGCTTAACTGTAGAGCCCCACGCAATGAAGACTTTTGACAATTGCAGCTGCTGTTGCGATTGGAAATCCTCCCATTTGATCCCGTCGCCAATGGAAGCTTCGCATTCTCGAGCAGACTTTTTTTTTCGCTATTTTATATTGGAAACTTACGAATTCTCCCAATCTTACAATTTAAGAAGTGACCGATAACAGGGCGGCCTTGCCTAGAATTACACGAAACCGATGAAATCGATTGAGGAGCTCCCGCCGCGGTGGTCTAGTGGCTAAGGTACTCGGCTGCTGACCCGCAGGGCGTGGGTTCGAATCCCGGCTGCGGTGGCTGCATTTCCGATGGAAGCGGAAGTGTTGTAGGCCCGTGTGCTCAGATTTGGGTGCACGGTAAAGAACCCCAGGTGGTCTAAATTTCCGGAGCCCTCCACTACGGCGTCTCTCATAATCAGATAGTGGTTCTGGGACGTTAAACCCCACATATCAATCAATCAATCGATTGAGGAGCTATTGATATTGAACCGCGTGAAACAAATCTCGGCACATTTGTAACTAATTAAAGTAATTCTTTTTCATTGTCCCGTACTTAATGTGTATATGTGTCTATTGGCCACATGACGCTGAACGACGCTGAAGTTGTGAACTCACTCGGTCCTTGATATGGGAACCACAATCTAATACCGGCCGCTTATTGCTTAGCTTTGTGGCCTTGGGGATCATATTTGGGTGAGACCGTTCAAGTGTTTACAGGAGGTGTTGACCGCACTCTTTTACACTTAGGAATTAGCTATTTTAGGGGTGAAGCTCCTTATAGGCTGCGACTCGTTCCCTCCTCTGTAGTAGTAGTAGTAGTAGTAGTAGTAGTAGTAGTAGTAGTAGTAGTAGTAGTAGTAGTAGTAGTTGTTGTTGTTGTTGTTGTTGTTGTTGTTGTTGTTATTGTATGTAGTCACCTCTATTTTATGAATTACTTAATAATGGCGTTGTGTGAGTATGTCTTTGCAAATGCCACTAGACGGCGTCAGGGGTTTTCGTATATAGTTGACGATGTCGTGTATGTATAGTTGACCGACGGACGGATGGAAGCACGGACGGATGCACGAACGCACGGATGGACGCACGGGATATGCTGCGATCCCAGCATATCCACGAAGTAAATGATGATGAATGGGGTGAAGCGTCCATCCATCCGTCCATGCGTCCGTCCATTCGTCTGTCCGTTTGCCCGTCAGTACGTGCGTCCATGCATCCGTCCGTGAGTCCGTCCGTGCTTCCGTCTGTCCGTCCGTCTGTCCGTCCGTTCATGCTTCCGTTCATCTGGCCGTCTATGTGTGACGGAAGTACGAACGGATGGACGCATGGACGGAAGATTCGCCCCACTCCTCATCATTCACTCCGTGGATATGCTGTGAATCTTTTTAATGCGAATATCACTCATACCTACCCTCATTGAATTTAGCTTTCGGCTGCCTGTCAGCTTTCTAGCACCTATATAAAAATGTAGTAACTGAGGGGGTATGAACCTCAACCTCCCCACAGCAAGACACTTATACCAGAACAGAAACGTCGCTCTCGCGGTGTGCGATAGCAGCTGTGTTCTGTGTTCCAGCTGTTCACACTGGCTATATGTAAGTTCACTGTACTACTGACCTTCAGCTAAACGTGTATTTCTTTTATTATTTTTGTATTATTTTTGGCGGACGTCTTCTTCCGACTCTGGATGCGCAGACGCTGCACGCCCGGTACGTGCTGCTGGTACTGCACGAGGCGCGTCGCTACCTGCAGACCAAGCCGAACGTGAGCGCCGCCTCGACGGCGTTCGCCAAGCAGATCACCGTGGTGGGCGACCTGCACGGGAAGCTCGACGACCTGCTCACCGTCTTCTACAAGGTATGTACCTCATACATCTATGCGTACTTCTTGAAGCATACTTCCTGGATGCTCTTTTACTTACATGACGAGGACGAATGAAATTCTCCTAAATTGTAAATTTCACAGCTGACATCGCTTTTACGAAGGCTGATTTTTACTTTACAGCGAAAGCGGTTATGAGATCACAACACGGGTTGCGTGTGGCGCCATAGTTGTCCGCCGCCTTCGCCACCGACGGTGTCCTTAACTACTATCGCACGAAACAAGAAAAAAACTATGTAAATAAAAAAAAACACCAAGGACACAATAAAATTCGACCCCGTGTCTTCTGCGTGCCATCCCAGTATTCTATCACTGAGGCACGCCGGTTTTTTTTTCTCTGTTACATTTTTGCTCATCATACAGTAAAATGCAGTGCATAAACAGTGCATAGACAGGTAACAAGCAGGATGGTTACATAGTCATTAGAATTTTTTTTATGCGTATAAGTGGCTCGAGCTGTTCAAGCCGCTCTGGTACTGGGTCTCACATTTTACAGTCTTCAATAACGTTCATGATCGCTTGGCGAAAATATTCATGAATAGGCAGAGTATTGATTGATATAGGCATGGCAGAATGCCATGTATTTTTCTCCTAATACTGTGAAGGCCGAGCAACATAACAGTATCATAAAGTGCGCATTCATCTTTTTCATTAACTCGTAAAAACCTGATCCCGTAGGCATCTAACGGTAAATCTTTTTTGATAGTTCTCAGGAGAATGTCTACGAAGAACACACCTCCCTAACAATTCAGAAAGGCATGTTCGATGGTTTCAGGTTTACGACAGAGAAAACAGTGAGCTGCCCATGGTACAAACAGTCCCATTTCTTGCATCCACGTTTTAACGTCTAGAGTTCCTGTATGGAGCTTGAAGAAAAATGATTTTGAACTAGATGAGAGAGCCATTTTCGTTAATCGGGCCTGTACATTTTGGCCATGTCCAGCAGGATACAAACTCATGTAAAGTGGTAACAGTAAAAAAAAATGTCAAGAAGGTCTCTATACAACATTTTTCATTTTACTCCCGCTAGATACTTGCTCTTCGAAGCCTCAGCGGAGTAACTTCATGTAGAAACAGATCTCTTGTGTCTCGAACAAACATAAAACAGCTAACGACTTGCCTTAAAAAGAAATATCACTGACTGAGACCACCCAACCGAACACGGCGAAAAAGATTAGTGTGACTCGACCATTCCCACACTCATTCTCCTATAAACCCTGCAACACGCGGTGCAGCTTCTGCACGTTTACGCGCGAGCAATGCAATACTTGTAATGTGTCCCGAGACTGGAGACAGAGATTACATATAGCGGCCTGCGTGAAAATCGAAACGTCAAGCGAACTAAGCACAGATGCTGTCGGTGGGAGAGACTCATAAATGGCAGTTTCACAGACTAACCGCGTTCTCGCCGCTCTCCAACTTCACAGAACTCTGCAGCCAAAAGAGCGATCGCACCCAAGTTTCGCTCGTAACCAGTGTTATGCGGTTTAATGCTTAAATTTTCACGAACAAGCTAGCAAACGTGTTCTTATGGGTTAGTTGATCCGAAAAGAGTATATTCTTCATCCCGTCGTCTACACTGTTTCGCCCCTACAAGCTAACAGAATTGTAGCGAGTTCGGTCGACCACTTATTTTTTTAAATGAATACTTTTTATGAACGCGCGAGCGAACAGAGAGTCTGACAACACTGGTGCACTCACGAACCGTGATGTAACAAGCCGCTTGCTTTGCGAGCGTCCATCATTCGGTCAGTGATTTTGTTTCGTGGTCAGCTACGCGTACAGTAAAGGTATATCACTTTTTTTCTGGTCACCATCGAAAAGAGAATAATTTCGAGCATTTGAGGGTACGAGACGACGGCTCCACTCTATGAAGCATATGACATCATACACACACTGTTTCAAAATGGCGGTCGCGGGCAGTGGGCGAGGTTGGCTGGCGGCTTCTAGGGCTTGTCTTGGCTTCAGGTATTCTTCTAAAGTCTATTTCTCATACATGCGCGAAGACAATAGGCTCCCTACTTCTATTTTTCACTGAAAACCAAAGTTTGGTGGACGGTCGTGCCATGGCCCCTTTTAATTGCAGGCAGAGCATTGCTCAGTACACCTGGCGGCAAATGTTCACGGTATTCGTGAACTTCCTTGCCAATGCGAATTTATACTCCGTTAGCGCACGACTCATATTCAAGCGCGTGACTAGATAGGTCACAAGAACAACATTAACTAGGGGTGACTTCCCATATAGAGTGGTAATGTACTTCTTTCTCGCCCCGTAAACGTTTTCTGGAGGGTGCCCCTATTGGCGCACGCAGTGTCATCGATATCGACTGTGCGTGTTGCCCCGAGGCGGTGGCCGCAGCGACACGCAGCGCGTCATACCACGGAGAAAGACCATGGTAATTGAAAGCGGTGCCACAAAGCGGCTGGTTCCACTCGACTGATCAATTTCCATCCACTCCTTCGGTGCTTTTAGCCACTTCAACCTAGATGATGGCTGTCTGAATGAAGTTCAAATCCAATTTGAAACGAGTCGAAACAATGTTCTCTTTCCTATCGGTTAATCTTTGCTCTCTCTTCCTCACTGGTCTCTCTCCCTCAAGGATATTTCCCTCTAACTTACGGGCTACTTCATTCAGTATACTAGCAACCAAATATTTTGTTAGTTCAAAAGAATCCTTGGTACCTGCACAACGTTTTTCGAATTTTCATGGGGCAAAACTAACCCTAAGCGTTGATAATAGCAGTATTTATATTAATTATCGATTGCTAGAATGGGCATGTATTGTCAATTCAATTTGTTCAATAACGCTTTTGTCACTACTGTCGAATATAACCCTCCTCCACCACAATATACGTTATATCGATCTCTTACTTCAAGCACTTTTCCTGGCTTATCGAGTGAATTGATGACACTGATTGCTATTACAGAAGCGTTTCGTTGCTTTTACACTTTGTTGTATAATTTACCATATTACACACGCTCTCATTTTCTTCAAATGGAAGACTGCAGAGGACCTGAGCTGTTGTTGTTGTTGTTGTTGTTGTTGTTGTTGTTGTTGTTGTTGTTGTTGTTGTTGTTGTTGTTGTTGTTGTTGTTGTTGTTGTTGTTGTTGTTGTTGTTGTTGTTGTTGTTGTTGTTGTTGTTGTTGTTGGGTGACGTGCTCGCGTAAGAGTGCGTCTGCGTAGCGGGTTCTTTTTCCTTCTTTTCTTTTCTTTTCATTTATTTTTACTCTTTAAGAATGCTGAATGACTAGAGTAGATCGGAAAAGTCAGTGGTCAATCATACTCAAAACGTTCTGTGTTGAAAAAAAAAAGGAAAAAAAGCATATCTGTCACGCTCCCCAACTGCCATATTCTCGAGCTTTCGCTCGCGTCAAGTCCATTACCGACTCCCGAGAGGCTAGTTCGTAAGACGACGCTTCTGTTACGAGCTTAACGGCGCGCCAGAACTTGTCAATTATCGAGTTATCGCGTCGGCGACTTAGCGTCCAGCTTTATCGTGGCATTATATATGTGAACTCGCCGAAAAGTTCTCCGAGCAAGACGTGACGCAAGTTGCTCCGTGCCTATCGCACCAGCAGGTCGCTGAAATTCTCCGCGCTAGGCAAGAGAGTGCTAAAAGCTGTGTGCGACACAGGCTTTTTTTTTTCATAAAGTCTTTAAATATTTCTTTTTCACTTTTTTGTTTGTCGTATCTCATGGCGTCGTCGTCCTTCCCCAAATAGCGTTCGATTCTGACGGTTCCACTGCCTGTGTTTGGAGAAAGATTGCCGCGAAAAGGAAAGAAAAAAATAGGAAAGAAAATAAAGAAAGAAAGAAAAAGAAAGAAAGAAAAAAAAGAAAGAAAGAAAGAAAGAAAGAAGGAAAGAAAGAAAGAAAGAAAGAAAGAAAGAAAGAAAGAAAGAAAGAAAGAAAGAAAGAAAGAAAGAAAGAAAGAAAGAAAGAAAGAAAGAAAGAAAAAAGCGCGATTGGGAGCCTAATTTGGAGCCCCGTACCGACAACCTTATTTCCAGACCGTTCTTTTGCCCCCGTCCTTACCTTACAACGTAGCTACGCTTTGCGGCGGCCGAAGTCGGTCGCAAAAGGAAGCGCGGGTTCCCTCTGGCCTTTTCTTCTGCAGCGGTGTGCGGGGGACATGTTACGCCGTTCGGAGTTGTTTCGACCGTGTTCCGATGCCCTGACGAGAACGACGACCGCAGAAATACATGGTCGGAAAGGACAGGCTTCCTCTTTTTCGCGCCTGACCGGCTCCTCTTTCGTTATGAAATGTGCGGAGGTGATCTTGCGGTTTGGACTCGCGTCTCTGGTGACAGTTCGTGTGGTCACGTTTGGCAGTTTTTGTTGCGTGTCGTTCCTGTCTTCCACACTCCCGATGTTTGACGACGACGACGTCTCCTTTTCGAAAACCGGCGACGTATCATTTTTCACTTCCGCCTATACGAATGGTCTGCGAGCCTTGCTTCCCTGCCCCCCTCTCCGAATAAAGAGAACCCAGCGGTGAGTGAAAATGGACGATGACGAACAAAACTTTTAATCAACGTCTCCGGCGATACGGGAGAAAGTTGGCCGTTCTTGATCATTTGTCGGCGGGTGAAACGTGATAGACTTTTTTTACGAACAGGCACGCTTTTGATGTCGCTTCCGTTATTTTGAATTAGCGGCCTTTCGGCTGAAAGCGCGCCGTACAAAACGCCGTCGCCTTCGACCCGTTTCCGAAATAAAGGACGTCAGCGAGACCGGGTTCAGATTACGCGGGTTATGCCGTTGTGAGTGAACCGAACGGACGAAGGAAATGGTGAGCCCCGGTGTAGCGAGAGAAAACACCCGAATCGATGGTTTTTCAGTCTTTGTTCGCCTGCTTGTACAAGAGAACAGCACGAGGGATGAAGTTCTAGGTCGCGTGATATGTAATACTGTTCGATTGACGGGTCAGTTTTAGGCTAACAGAGACGATGCAAGATGAGGGACAAAAAAAAAACGGAAAAGCTGAAAGTATGTCGTCCTCTGAGATTTTTTTTTCACTGCAGTATTCCTGCATTCTGCATTCGTCTCATTGCGTGCAGTGACCTACAGTAATAGTCACAAAAAACATAACAAGAGCAATGAACAAACAAATAGTTGTGTTCTTCATCTGGAGAAAGACCCCTAGCCTGAGCAAACTAGGATGGTTAGGTTAGATTAGACTAGTTCACATTGTATCATATCTTGTATACGTCTCTTCATGTGTCATGGAGAAGCAACAAGCTATAAACTGGAGAAGCGTGAACGCCTGTTATTGAATTCGCACCTGCTACTACAATCACATCTTGGAAAAAAGCTTCGTTTTTTTTTTCTTTAAATAACAAACATTGACTTCACTTTGTGATACAAATCGACCTTTGCTTGCTGTTTAAAGGTACGAGCACGTTCACGAGTAGAGAAAATATATACTTGCATGCGTGCGCGCGGACCTCTGCAGAGACAGTTTGTGTTGCGATCTTTTGTTCGGTGGCTTATGCGCAGAACGGCCTACCCTCGAGAGATAACCCGTACGTGTTCAATGGGGACTTCGTCGACCGAGGCATGCACTCGGTCGAAGTGCTCATGCTGCTGCTCGTCTGCATGCTCGTATGGAGGGACGCCGTCTTTCTCAACAGGGGAAACCACGAGGACTTCAACGTCAACCTCAGGTGCGTGTGTCTCTCAACATGAGCGCATGCAGGCGCGTGTTGTAGCAATGAAAACTGGCATTTACTTGCAGAACTGACCTCGAAGTGTCAACGTCAACCTCGGATTAGCCTGGTAGCATGGCTGCCGTGTAAATCTCTCACCATAGGTTACGTTAATGCGCGGGAGATATCCCGTCTGTGTCGGGGATTAGACGGCATTGTTTCTGATCCTCTACGTTACGGTATCGATCTCGGCCCGTTTGCCTGTACAGACCGCCTCTCCCACATGTTGGTGGTGGACCTGCAAACCTATGTATGTGATTTGGCACACAAAGAATAACCATTTTATGGCGAAATGTAAACTTGTACACTTAGTCTATATCGCTGTATATGTAAAATATTATGATATCATCATTTGCAATTTTTGTTAGCTTCAATTACCTAGTGAAATCGCCACCTCAACGCTGTTGACCCCGCTAGATAATACGCGCTGGTGCTGTCTTGCACATTTTCAAAAGCTTATATTCCGGCATCTTGTATTCATGCTCAGGATGCGTATCACTCTGCGAAAGTTAATGTACATTGTAAGTGTTACTGCTGCCTGTATACGTTCTGCTCCCCCCCTCCCCCCCACTCCCTCTCTTTCCTTCTCTCCAACTAACATTCGGCATGAGCCGTAGATACAGGAATACAATGCATCCGTTGTGCATCTATAAAAGTATAGAAACAGCTATGTGATGTTCTTAATATGATTTTTACGTGTTATACTTTCTACAGCACAGTTTTGCCTACGAAAGAGAGAGAGAGAGAGAGAGAGATGGGTGTGGAGAGAGAGGGATGTATATACCACTGGAAGGTCGCCCAGACGTAGCTCCTGTCATTTATTCTGCGAAAAAAAAACCTAAAAGATTAGAAGAAGAAGAAGAAGAAGAAGAAGAAGAAGAAGAAGAAGAAGAAGAAGAAGAAGAAGAAGAAGAAGAAGAAGAAGAAGAAGAAGAAGAAGAAGAAGAAGAAGAAGAAGAAGAAGAAGAAGAAGAAGAAGAAGAAGAAGAACTGACACTTTGCACAATCCAGCAGTTAAACAAACATAGCAGAAAGCGTTCACTAATTTTACTATGTCAGCTGATAGACCTCGATGATTCCTGCTACGCAAGTACAGCTTTTTGCGTGACGCATTGGCTTGTCTCGTACCTTTACCCTTTCCGGCGATAGTAGTCATGGCACTGGACTGCTGACACACGGGCCGCAGGTGAAGGGTTCAAATCCTGGCAGCGACGGCCGCATTTTCTATGGAAGCGAAAATGTTTGAGGCCGGTGAGCTCAGATTTAAGTGCACGTTCAAAGTCCCGGCTGGTCTAAATGCCCTCGCAATGATATCGTTGTTTTGGGACGTTTAGTACCTATCACTCTTGTAACGCGCGAATGTCCACGTCTATCCACACAGCTTTGTGCACATCTCTTGTCTATGAGCTTACAAAAAAAAAAAAAAAAAGACGCGCATGGAAGCTTTGTCGTAGCTGCACTTGTTGCACGTAGAGCTTTGTTGCATTCCTATACAAGCTAGTCGTATAGGAACTATCGGGATATGCGACGCATAACCAGATGAATACCTTCTCAATCGTACGTATTGTGATCATCTTTTGTGATGGTTAGCTAGCAGTTAACTCTTTGAAGCAAGATGGATTCTTTTCTGCGTACTTACCTCTACCACTTGTGTCATTGATCGAATCGTAGTGAAGCGAGAGTACCAGCTTGAGCGGGAGCCAGAACATTCGACCATCGACCGTTTCGTTTTGAAAGGCGCTCCCGGGCTTGACAGCGGAGGCCCGTTACGAGTGGCTCGCTTTACTCGACGGCGTATTGATGTACCGGGGCATCAAAAAAAGAAAGAAAGATAAGAGGAGGAGCAGGTGATGGGACGAAAAGGACGAGATGTAGACGTATAGGTTGAGACAGATGTCTGTGTCATGGCATCTTCGATCGTTCCGCGGCTGGCATAAGTGGCATATCGAAGCCATCGGCGGCGCACCGGCGTCCTGCAGAAGGCGTGGGCCCTGGCGTGTGATGACCGTGTTCGAACGTGCTTCGGGCTTTCGAACGCGGCTTTTCTTTTTCCTACATTCTCTTTTCTTGTCAAGCCCCACGGTGGGCCTTACGTTGACGAAAACGCATCTCGCAAATCATAGCGGATGCGGGTCTCGTCGTTGACTGTGCGCGCACTCCCCCCTCCCCCCCCCCCAAAAAAAAAAGATGACAGCAGTGACAACGAGGAAAAAGACAAAGTCTTGCACAAGGCGTAGAAATCTTCGCACGTGGAAGAAACAGGCAATGCGAGGAGGGTAGCACGGAGGTGCTCCCGAGTTCCAAAGAAAAAACATTCGTGTGGAAGGATAAGAAAGCGATCCGTATTTTGACTGTGAACAAGGCTCCCGTGTGGGGAGCCGAAACGTCTTTTTAAGTTCTGTGTATTTCGCCTTGGTCGGCGTTTTTGTTTTTGTCATTTTGCACTGTGTTTGTCCCCGACCATACGGGATTCCGTCGGACTCTTGACTATCCGTATTTTGATAGGAGCCCGACTCTAATTCGGGCTGGGATCTGTTCGTCCGCGTTCACGCGTGATATCGTCGGACCGAGTTCGAAAAGGCGTTCCGCTCTTTTAGAGGGCGCGTGGAATTCTTCGACGGCTGAAGCGTGGGAGGTACGCGCCTCGCTGTCCTTTCCAGTCGTGAGGAACGTCAAAACTTGATGGCCGTTTAAAATATTCCGTGTTTCCCGCGACGCCGCGAGGGACTGTTTGCCCGTGAAGTAGGGCGGGCTCGCGTCGAGGAAGGCGAGTGAAAAAGCGCTTCGTACATGCAAAAAAAAAAGAAAAAAAAAGAGCCGGTGGCTGAAGGAGAAAAAATGAAGAAAAAAAGCTGCTGTATTGATAATTATAATTCGTTGCACGATAGCTTGGTGCTCGAAACCTTACTCTGCATGCTATAGAGAAAGGAGCTTGGCTTTAGTTTTATGTATATGCATATCTACATTTCTCTATCTTCCTTTTGCGCTCGCCAGACTCCCAAGAGCCAAGATGAATGCAAACATTGTTAGCATCCCTGCCATCTCTTTACTACCTTTTCCCTCCCCTTCCCCCCCCTTCGTCACCAATATTTTGACAATCATCCTCATCTATCTATTGCTCTAGACCGCTTTCGTCTCGTGTCCTGTTGTTGCCCATTACTATCTTTAATGAACGCTCACCACTAATATTTGCCAATTTTTCCATTCCTGCACTTCATTTTCACGCGCCGCTATTTTTTTACGAGAGCATTTCTTAGTTTAAACGCACTGACGATCTTTTTCGATACCAACATGCAGCTGAGTTCGTGTGCTTATTCGTGATCCGCGTTTAAAGAGAGAGAGGGTAAAAGGCAGAAGAAAAAACAGCTATTTACTCCTATGAAAACGTAGCTTGCGAATGTATCGTGCACGCCAAACTAAAATAGACGCGCTGATATTCGCATACCCAGAGTTTTGTGATCCTATACGGTTTCTATGGGCTCACTGGTGTGTCGTGTCGCATGAACTTGTGGTTCCGGAAAAATAAGTTATACAGTATGCTGTTTGTGACTGTAACATATTCATACGCCTTCCATAGCATGTTTGTCGTTTCCGAGAGATGGCATATCGAAGAGATGCAACTTTTGATACAAACACGCGAGAAAGGCGCATTGGATGTCTTGATTTATTGGCACATTATTCTGGTAGTGGTAATAACTACAAATCTTGAATGCTATAATAACCACTCAACACTGAATATTTGTGAAGAACTAGGGCATCATGCCCAAAAACGGGACCGTAATCGTTGTTGAATACTACTTACCCGCATTTTGAATAGCTGTGTTTTCTAATAACACGTGTACCAACATTCTTTGTGCTTTCTTTGCCTGCGTAATTTCCAAGCTCACAACATGTAACATCACTCCAGACGAACACATTTGGATTACCCCTTCGCTTTAATTACGCCGGCTAGCTAAAACTCCGATAGAACTCTGAGCGTGCCACATTCTTTAACCCAATGCCTTTGAAATTTACGGAACACACTTATAAGTTGATAGCTATGCTTTGCTTCCTTCTCAGGTATGGATTTCTCAAGGAAATCATGTTCAAGTACACAGTAAGTACCTCTCCCCAAGTTTATTTCTTTTGAATTTGTGCTCTCAAAAGTATACGCCTCAGCGACCACTCCACAATTCGGCATTGTAAACAAACAGGCATGACGCGTAGTTCACTTCGCAGTGATCTTGTCTGCAAGTTGTATTAAACAGGTTCGTGGGGTGAAAACGGTCAAAATTGAAAACAAAAAGCCAAGAATTCTGTCCTGTCTGCGGATCCACGCTTCTATAAGGAGAGAGAAGTCAAGCGCACGCAATGTATATTCTTGCGGGAAGAAAAAAAGGCCCACGTATTATGTTTCACCTTTGTAAATGATATGGTTTCTCTTTCATTTCAAGCGTTTTCTTCGATATCAACACTGGAGTAAGCAACGATCGAAATATGTTGAACAAGATATTCAAAATACTGAGTGGTCGACTAGGTGGTGTCTTCGCGTCTTAAGAAGTTGACAGCCTTTCATAAAACTTTGCTACAGTGCAACAATTAGAGCGATGGCTGTACAACACGCGCAGGCAATCCCTGCACTGTGTTTAAAAAGCTCGCATAGGTAGTGCGGTGATCTTCTTCGGCCATATATTGTTTTCAATCATCTTCTTCATCAGCCAACTTGATTACGAGAGATATTTGCGCCTTAGTAAAGAAACTCAGCGATGTTTGCATTCGCTAAATTTCTGTATGTGCCACCCACGGAAGTATAACGGGCCTCGCGCGAATCCCTGCCCGTCCAAGTTGATTTTATTGCCTGTCGTCTCTCCTCATACAATGCTGCGATACAATTCTCGTAATCGTATGACAGCACTGTCTATGCTTCTCGCTGCCCATTGACGTACAAAAAAAAAAAGCACCGCTTGAAAGCCATACAACCTGTAAAATTATCATGTTGTATTTAATTCATGTGCGGAGCGATACAGTTCTGGAGAGGAATGCCGTAACGTGCCTTCGCATGCTTCAGCACCATAGCTGCAGGCGCTGGCCACAACCGGGTGAACTCTAATGTCAGAAAAGATGTAGGAAAGCGCCCGCGCCACCAACCATATTTCAAGTGTAATCATTGTGATGCAGAGAGCCCCACCGGGGTGGTGCTAAGGTACTAGGCTGCTGACACGCAGGTTACGGGATCGAATCCCGGCTGCTGCGGTTGCCTTTTCGATGAAGGCGAATATGCTGTAGGCCCGTGTGCTCAGGCTTATAGGGACACGTTAAAGAACCCCAAATGGTCGAAATTTCCGGAGCCCTCCACTACGGCGTCTCTCATAATCATATGGTGGTTTTGGCACATTACACCCCACATATCAATCAATCAAGTGTGATTCTGAGCGTGTTACAAATACAAACAATGTGACGTAGGAAGCGTGCTTCCGCAGCTTACCTATACGTCAATCTTTGTGCACGTAATTGTTTTCGTTAGCAGTGAACCACGGTGATATTATTTGCATTATAGCATAGGCTGAAATTAGTTTAGAACACGCTAGGGGAGGTTTCGGCCTTTTGTCAACCTTATCTAAATCATTAGAATGGCTCGTCTACTCCATAGTGTGATCATTCGCGTGTGGTAAAGTCACACCTATTATTTCATTTCGCAGCGGCAAGCCTCCAAGATCGTGCAGCTCACCGAGGACCTGTACAGCTGGCTTCCCGTGGCGACACTCATCGACAATCGCGTATTCGTCGTTCACGGGGGCGTCTCCTCCGTCACTGACCTGAAGATTGTATCCGCCATCAACCGGCACCAGGTGACGTTATCACAGAGTGAACATCTTGCGCTAATCTTGACTACAGATGCTCGACAAAGCCCAGCCAGATGGAATGGGTCAGTAGCGCCGGTGTAGATCAAACTTCGCCGTCATGGTTTTAAAACAGGACTTTGTATCTTTACGAATTGACAGCCTTTCATCAAACTTTGCTACAAATACAACAATTACAGTGATGGCTGTACATACGCACAGGAACTCTTTGCATTGTTGTGTATAAAGAACTATTGATGTCTTCAATTTTAGAAACATTAAGGGTAGTAAGTAACCTGAAAAGAATAGGTCATATGTAACATGAAATGTATATGGCGAGAATATTTGACCCGATCATCAAGATTGCACATAACCTTCAACGCTATGCACTATTTGAATACTGCAGGAAAAAAAAGGCTATATTTTGATCTGTATTACTTTAATAAAGCAGATCATTGCCACTAATTGAGATTCTATGAAGAGGTCGCCTAACTCAATTTGCACGAGTACTCTTGGTGCTTTCATTTACCGTTCTGTTATGCAACCGCCAATCGAAACCATGGCATCTGTTCGACAACAGCAATATTGATCATTGCTATTGACTGCCGTATGAAGAGGATGAGCTATTTGTTTAGTCACTTATAGCGAACTTTCCCGTACCAAATAGCAGATCTTCTACCAAATAATAATGACAGATTTTATGTGCTCTCGAATTTCAAATAATTGGATAGCCTCGGAAACTCTCGCGTTACTGTCTTCGTTACTAGCATTTAGGTAATGTAATGAATAGAACTTTGGTAAACTGGAGTATATTATACGCCACTCCCTTACGCTATCGGTGATCAAAGCCGGGTAACCCCAGATTCAAGTGTAGTGCTCTGCGCACCGTATTACATATTTTACCTAACAGTCCAGCATTGTTCAGCGAACTCATTCGTGAGTCGACAAACTCAAACTACATCATACTGACTCAGACTCAGATGGGAATGTGAGTCTGATTCAGTGTTTTGGGAAGCTTGAGTGCGAGTGACTTTGGTTGAGTTTGGTGAGCCCGAGTATGAGAACATCTTGGGGCGTGGCGGAAAGCCACGCTGATCACCTCAGGTTGTGAAGATCAACTATGGGTAATCCAGAAAGCACGGGAGGCGGCTGGAAAATGGAGTCTCTGTGCTGCCCCTGACACGGCCTATATAAGCCCAGGCTGGTTTGAACAAAGTTATTCACCGCCACAACCATCCGCGTCTGAGTTAGCCCTAAGGGTAGAATATACAACTGGAGTGAGCCTGAGGGGGAACGGCACCTTTTTTTAGGGGCGAAGCTTCTTACGCCGTGGGTCGTTCGTCCCGTGTCGTCGTCGTATATAGTAGCCACCACTCGTTTAGTCCTTAGAATGTCTGCTGGATGGCGGTACTTGTATATTGTCGCGCGTGAACAAGAGGGACTTCAGGTAAAGAATACCGCGTAGTCACAGAGGCGCAGGTCAGGGACACCACAACCAAAAACAAAAGCCTCGGCGAGAGCGCGCTAGCCCAACAACTTCTTCCTCGTTTTTCTCCTCGATGCGGGCTCGTGCTCGCCGCAGTTCATGGCCAGGTGGCATTATTCCCCCACTGAAAAAAAAAAGCATCGCCCCGATGCTCGCGCGAATGGTAGTGGATAAGCGGAAGTAAAGCAGACATGCACACTGTGGGCACACTTAAGAAAAAAAACAACAACAAAAGAACAAGGCTGAGGCACGGTCCCACTAACGTACGAAGTACGGCTTGAGCCGTACAACGTGAACAATCTCTGGGTAGTGCTTTCGACGCTGGGGTGACATGGTTCCATATGGAACCACCTCATAATTCACGTCACTGATGCGACGCACTACTTTGTAGGGTCCAAAGTAGCGACTCAGGAGCTTTTCGGACAACCCTTGGCGGCGAACCGGAGTCCATACCCAAACTAGATCTCCTGGGTGGTATTCGACCTGTCGATGGCGAAGATTGTAGCGGCGTGCATCTGCAGTTTGTTGTTGCGTAATATGCAGGCGTGCCAACTGTCGAGCTTCTTCGGCAAACTGAGCAAGCTGCTCAGCGTCAGGTGTGAGCGACCCGTCGTAATCGTGTGGCAACATAGCGTCCAACATGGTCTGGACCTCACGCCCATAGACGAGACGGAACGGTGTGAATCGTGTCGTTTCTTGGATGGCAGTGTTGTGGGCGAATGTTACGTATGGAAGGACCTGGTCCCACGTCTTGTGTTGAACGTCTACATACATGGACAACATATCGGCGATGGTCTTGTTAAGTCGTTCCGTCAGGCCGTTAGTCTGCGGATGATACGCCGTCGTCTTGCGATGGCTCGTGAAGCTTAGCTTGAATACATCGTCAATGAGCTGAGCCGTGAAAGCTGTTCCGCGATCAGTGATGACGCAAGACGGGGCGCCATGGCGAAGAACGATCTGTTCGACGAAAAACTGGGCAACATCGGAAGCTGTAGCTCGTTGCAGGGCTCTTGTCTCGGCGTATCTCGTTAGATAATCTGTCGCTACAACTATCCATTTGTTACCGGCAGATGACAGAGGAAACGGCCCCAGTAAATCCATGCCTATTTGATCGAACGGCGACCTTGGTGGTGTGATTGGTTGCAGCAGGCCTGCAGGCTTCAGTGGCGGAGATTTGCGGCGTTGACATTCACGGCAGCTTTTCACATATCTCTTGACGTACATAGCAAGTCTCGGCCAGTAGTACGCCTGTTGAACTCTGGCGAGAGTTCGTGAAGAACCTAGATGCCCGGATGTGGGTTCGTCGTGGCAGGCCAGAAGAATGTCGTCTCGCATGTCAGATGGGACCACTAGCAAGTAGGCTTTTCCATTGCCGTTCGAGTTTGATTTATACAAGACACCGTTCCGCAGGCAGAACGAAGAGAGATTGCGAGAGATGTGCCGAGGTACGGGTGTGTTGCGTCCTTCTAGTTGGTCAATGATTGCGCGAATCTCGACGTCATCGTGTTGTCGTGCGATCAAGTCTGTTGCAGTGAGGACTCCGAGAAAGCCGCAGTCATCGTCATTGTCGGGATCACAAACTCCGGTAGGTGCACGTGACAAGGAATCAGCATCTTCGTGCTTGCGGCCTGATTTATAGACAATGGTAAGGTCAAACTCTTGCAAACGAAGGCTCCATCGTGCCAGACGCCCAGACGGGTCTCGTAAATTGGCTAACCAGCACAATGAGTGATGATCAGTAACTACTTTAAAGTGACGACCGTAGAGGTAAGGCCTGAATTTCATAGTGGCCCACACTACTGCTAGGCACTCTTTCTCCGAGGTGGAATAGTTCATCTCGGCGCGAGACAGGGCACGGCTGGCGTAAGCTATCACGCGCTCGGTGCCTTCTTGATGTTGGACAAGCACGGCGCCGAGACCTACATTGCTCGCGTCGGTATGAACTTCCGTGGCAGCATCCTCGTCGAAGTGAGCAAGAACTGGTGGTGCCTGCATACGCTCACGTAGATCGATAAAAGCCGCGTTCTGTTCTTCATTCCAAACGAATGGTACGTCGTCACGTGTGAGACGAGTCAGAGGCTCGGCAATTCTAGAAAAATTGGCGATGAAGCGACGATAGTAGGCGCACAGACCGAGGAAGCGGCGTACTGCTTTCTTGTCACGGGGAACGGGAAAGGAGGCTACGGCGGTTGTCTTGTCGGGGTCAGGTCGAACACCGTCTGCGCTCACAACATGCCCCAGAAATTTAAGTTCTTTATAGCCAAAGTGGCATTTTTCTGGCTTCAGCGTGAGGTTCGCAGAGTGGAGTGCTTCCAGAACAGCCTGCAGACGTTTCAAGTGTTCCTCGAAAGTGACCGAAAATACGACGACATCATCGAGATAAACTAAGCAGGTGTTCCACTTCAGACCGGTAAGAACAGTGTCCATCATTCTTTGGAATGTCGCTGGTGCAGAACACAGGCCGAAGGGAAGCACCTTGAATTCATACAGGCCGTCCGGTGTAACAAAAGCAGTTTTTTCTCGGTCTCTTTCATCAACCTCAATCTGCCAGTATCCGCTTTTCAAGTCTATGGATGAAAAATACCTTGCTCGCCGTAGTCTGTCTAGTGAATCATCGATGCGTGGCAGAGGATACACGTCTTTTTTTGTCACGTCGTTCAGCTTTCTGTAGTCCACGCAGAAATGCAACGTTCCGTCCTTTTTCTTTACAAGAACGACTGGCGATGACCATGGACTATTGGACGGCTGTATAACATCATCCTGAAGCATCTCTTCGACTTGAGCATTGATCGCGTCACGTTCTTTGGCAGAAACTCGGTAGGGTTGTTGCTTTATGGGCGAGACATCGGTGTGTATAATAATCCGGTGTTTCATAAGGGGCGTTTGACGCACCTTTGAGGATGAAGCGAAACACTCTTGAAATTCAAGCAACAGCTCCTGCAGCGCTGTGCGTTCTTTGTGCGTGAGGCTCGAATTGATGTCCACCTTTTCAAGAGCCTTAGAAACGCCGGTCGATGTCGATTGTAGCCCACTATTTATTGATGCGGCAGAAAAACATTCAGCAACGTCTTCGATGGGGTAGGCGAAAGCGATAGCGGTGCGTCGAAACAGGTGCCGCTGCTCATTACTAAAATTTGTCACAAGCAGCGTGGCACGTCTGTCGTGAAGCGTAATGAGGCTGCGAGCTGCGCAGACACCTATGCTAAACAAAAGTGTCAAGTTGCCTTCGGCGACTGCCTCACCGTCACGTATCTCGTCACACACGACTTCAACCAGGATGCTTGAACGTGGAGGCAACGTGATTATGTCGGCCGAAACACGAAGCGAACTGAGATGGCTGTCATCAGGCTTTTCTGCTTTGTCTGTAGAGAACGTCACTGTGCGCTGTCGGAGGTCAATGATAGCGCCGTATTCACGTAAAAAGTCGACGCCTAGGATGAGGTCTCGGGAGCATTCAGGAAGTATAAGGCAGCTGCAGAGAAATGTGCGTTTGCGAATGCCGACTCTAATCGTGCAGATACCGAGAGGGGTGACGACGTGCCCGCCGGCTGTACGGATTCGTGTCCCGTACCACGGCGTACCCACTTTCTTGAGATGCGTCGCCAGTTTTCTGCTCATGATGGAGTGGTCGGCCCCTGTGTCTAATAAAGCTGTAATATCGTGGCGGCCGTCGAGCACTACAGGTATATCTAGGGAAAGTCGGCTTTCTGATTCGGGAGCTGTCGTCGTTGAACCACTGCTGGTACGTACTCGCATGGATTGGGGCCCTTGTTCGTGTCGTTTATCAGCGGCCCCGCCCCCGAAGGTCGCTGTCGTTAGTTTTCCCGCCTAGGGCTGAGCGGCCGTGCTGGCGCCGCCCCTGGGTAGTTCGGGACACTTGACGAAGACCTTCTTGGAGATGGTGATCGTGACTGGCGCCGCGGGAGCAGTGGCATGCGCTGCTCGGACAGGTACTCCTCAATCGCTCTGGGTCTTTCGCCAAATCTTGGCCTGGGTGAGTCGACGGCGAAACCCTGAAGTCCGAGGCGACGGTACTGGCATTCGCGGTACACGTGTCCGGCTTCGCCACAGTGGTAGCACAGCGGCCGCCTGTCCGGTGTGCGCCATACGTCCGATTTCCGCGGGAGGAGCTGCCGATTCTCGAAATGCTGGACTGGTTGAACTGCTGGGAGTGGATCGCGATGTGCAGGGTGTACGAAACGGCGTGGAGGAGCGTAACGACTCGCAGCTTCGGCGTACGATGCAGGAGCGACGTAACAGCTCACAGCCTCGGCATAAGATGCGCGGTGAGGCTCGATCGGTACAGGCGGGGAAGCATCGTTGGACAGCGGGACTTGCAAAGCCTGCTGTACTTCACTCCTGATGAGGCTGGAGATGGATCCCGCAGCAGGTGGAGGCGGCCCGTGAATCTTCTGCAGCTCGTCGCGTACCACCGATCTGATGAGGTCGCAGAGAGCTTCGAGATTGACGTTACTCCCCGCAACTCCAATCTGGTCCACCGGCGAGGCAACATTCACGTGGCGGTCGTACACAGCTGATCGCTGCTGCAGCATGTTTTCCATTGTCGTTGCTTCAGTTAAAAACTCTGCCACAGTATTCGGGGGACTTCGCACGAGACCAGCGAAGAGTTGCTCCTTAACTCCTCGCATTAGGTGGCGCAACTTCTTGTCTTCTCCCATACCTGGGTCAGCGCGACGGAAAAGGCTCGTCATGTCCTCCACGTACGCCATCACGCTCTCGTTCGGCATTTGGATGCGTGATTGGATGGCCCGTTCCGCTCGTTCACGGCGATGGGGGTCAGCGTAACTTGCCAGCAGCTGACGACAAAACATCGTCCACGACGAGAAGGGTTCGCGGTTCTCGTACCAAGTACGAGCTCCGTCCTCAAGGCTGAAATATACATTCCGCAGCTTGTTGGCGTCGGTCCACTCGTTGAAAGCCGCAACGCGTTCAAAGTGAGCCAACCAGTCCACAACATCCTCCAACATGGAGCCACGGAACACCTTCGGCACTCGTGGCTTCTGCAGCGTGTAATTAGCCATCGGAATATTTTCCGTACCGCTCTGGGGTGGTGCAGTTGATGCCATCTCCGGTAGAGGTTCACGCTCGGGGGACAATCCTCGGATTCTCCGGCTGGCCCGGTGGACAGGTGTTGCGACTGCGGGTATAGGGCTCCCAGGAGGCGTTTGGATCATTGACTGGGAATACCCAGCACCTCCACCAGTTGTCGCGCGTGAACAAGAGGGACTTCAGGTAAAGAATACCGCGTAGTCACAGAGGCGCAGGTCAGGGACACCACAACCAAAAACAAAAGCCTCGGCGAGAGCGCGCTAGCCCAACAACTTCTTCCTCGTTTTTCTCCTCGATGCGGGCTCGTGCTCGCCGCAGTTCATGGCCAGGTGGCAATATAATGAATGTATGATGAAAAGGTGTGAGATGGCGGTACTTGAAGTGTTGACACTAGATGGACGGACAGACGGATGGATGGATGAACGGACGGTTGGACGGACGGACGGATGGACGGATGAGGCAGGCAGGCAGGCAGGCAGGCAGGCAGGCAGGCTGGCAGGCAGGCAGGCTTACTGATGGACGGACGGACGAATGTATGCTTCACCCCAATCATCATTCATCACTCCATGGATATGCTGTGATCTTTTATTTTTTTCTTTTTGCCCACCTATGCACTCCAGTGTGTGGGGCACAATGTCGTGTGTCTACTGCCACGTTTGCCGAACTATGAAAGGACGTGCAGCATATCTTTCAACTTTTTTTGTTTTTGTTTTTTTTTTGCAGTTCGTGACGGTGCTGCAACCACCGCTTCACCACGGTAGTTACAACGCCAACGAATGGAGACAGGTGAGAGCAGCAATGCAGGCACGTGACGTCGGCCTTGATTTTCTTTCATAGCACAAGCACTTAATCGCAAGTTTCAAGATTAATTAGGTTATGCACTGTTTTCGTACTGTGTTCATGACGCCATGAGCTTGGAGCACAAGGTGACAGCGCCGATGTGTATTTGCCAGCCCCGCCGCGTTGGTCTATGGCTAAGGTACTCGGCTGCTGACCCGCAAGTCACGGGATCAAATCCCGGTTGCAGCGGCTGCATTTCTCATGGAGGTGGAAATGTTGCAGGCCCGTTTGCTCAGATTTGAGTGCACGTTAAAGAACCCCAGGTGGTCGAAATTTCCGGAGCCCTCCACTACGGCGTCTCTCATAATCATATCGTGGTTTTGGGACATAAACCCCCCATATCAATCAATCAACGTGTACTCGCCAGCTTACAGTCTGACCACGTATATGATCACTAATTCTGAATCTCTGGCTTTGTGCGATCATGAGGCTAGTGTGAGGCATACGGGACGGATTTATGCTCTCCCATAGTAGAGTACCTCGTATACTCTAAATTGTTAGCAACTTTTTCTAAACACACGAGCGAAACAGCTCGCAGTGTGCAGAGCCCCGTCAAGTGTGAAGCCCATGGGACTTCATTATGCTCTCTTATATAGTAGAGTGCGAAGTACTCTTAATCGTTAGCCACAGTGTTTCTAAACACACTTGAATACTTAAGGCACTTCGATCGCTTTGGTAATTTTTCGCGATGCGGCGTCATCGCTTTCAGCTCTCCCATAGCAGAATATCTATAGTACTCTGAATTGTTACCCACTATTTCTAAACATGGCTGGAGGCTCTATTATAACTGAGCACTCAGTAATCTGAGTCGTTGATAACTTGTTCGCAACTTTTCCGATTGAGAATCCAGGTGATTAAGGAATAGCGCCCGAACGCCTCTCCTCTGCGGCCGTGCCCACATAGTAGAGTACCAGCGATCTGCATAATCTCCTTCTATAAACGCATACTACCACTATGCCATAGTAGAATATTACTGCTGTAAATCGTTCATGCCTGAGTTTGTACCTAGCGCGAAACTCTCGGGATGGTACGCAGGAAGTTCCGTCAGCAAAATGTGTATCTCAGCGCGTTTTCGACTTATATTGTTGTAACACGAACGCTCTGCTTTTCATTCGCTTCGTTCCTGTTCTTTACTTAGCTGTCAGTTTTTCTTTATTTCTTCTTTCATGAAGTAGCTAATTGATTTCCTGTGCTAGGGTATTTATATAGTACTGTAAATCTAAGCACACAATGGCACGTGGTCGTTACTTACGCTTAGGCCGAGTTCAAGATATACATGGACAACTTACCGCAATGCACTCGAAGCTGACCCCTTAAACGCACAAATATTATACTTATGTGGTTCTTAAAAGAAAAAGAAGATAAAAGTGAGCCCCGTAACTGTCTGCATCAGAGTGGGACACCTCAACTGTAGCTCACAAGGGATGGGGGTAAGGAGGGATTAAAAGGATACGATTAAAGGTATATATAGAGAGAGGAAGGAGAGAGCGAAGCGCAGGGACAGTGAGCGACGGAAGTAAAGAGAAGATAGGAAAGATGGTCACAGGAGTCCGAGGACGGGGCACCACTCGACGAGAGCTCTTGCCGGCGTCAAGAGATGGCGTATAGGGCGAGTCCAGTCGGCCAGAGCTGCGCTGTCGTCGGAGATCGCGAGGGCACAACCGGTCGGCACGGAATCCAGCGAGCGAGTTGCCGCACAAATATTATTTCACTATACCCTGTATTTCTACTCAAACATCTGTGTAACAGTTCTCTGCGATAATTGTTGCCAGCTATGTCCCGCCTAGATTCTCATTTGCTGCGATGCCACGCCACGTGCGCGCCTCGTGTGAGCAGAGAGGGAGCAAGGAAACGCTTGCTGGCGCTCTCGCGCAGAAAGTGTACCCGTTCACTTAAACTAGTAAGAAATAAGCAATTATCTGAGCTGTGCGGCGTTAATTTGTGGCTCTGGCGTGCTTAATTAGCACTACGAAGTTAATATACAAGAATTAGGATGTATGTTCTGAGCAGAACATTTATTTTGTGACGGTGTCCAGGACAAGCTTCGTTTCACATGGACTCCAACGAGTCGTATATGATCATTCCTAATACGAATATAACACCCTGAATTCTTTGGCTCGAGGATTCGTAGACCGACGTGACCAAACTTTTGTGCGGTTACTGTCCCGTAGCGCCCCACTATACTTGAATCGGTTGATATGCAGCGCCACCTTAGCTGTGCCGCTAAACATGTGCTGGTTAACAACGCTGCAAAGCGACGCAACGAAACGACAGACGGTACTCGCATATTCTCAGTGATACAAATAAGCTCATAAATATCGCAGTTCGTTTTAAAATGTACGCTGTTTCCTCTATGGTCACGCAAGGCTAAAGCGCAGGGAAGCTAGTCGGTCTCATGATTTCCTATATTATATCGTGGTTGTAGCTGACTGCTTCAAGGTTTTATCGTCGTGGTACTTGCTGTATCATGGTTGAACCTCACTGTTTTATTTCTGTGTATTCGGTATTGGCTTGTCGTTTCCTCTGTCTCTTGCATAGGGGTTGTTGTTAACACGTCTTTATTAACATTTTATGCCCCTTGAGGGCTGCGGTGAATGTAGGCGGATCAGGCACTAGGCTTCGTCTTGGGCGTGACAGCCAGAACGTCAACTCGCAAGACGCTCATTATGACTGCAGTTTTTTGTATCCTCTTTCTTGTTTTTTGTGTTTTCGTGTTTTTTGTTTTCATATCTAATATCGCATAGGAGCGAATCCCGCTGCGCGAAACATTGCCTCCTCCTCGGGAGTAAGTACTTTCTTATTGAGACGCATGCTGAACACAGGTCACGCGCGGCGCCATAGTTGTCCGCCGCCGCCGCCGCCGGTGTCCGTAACTATTATAGAACAAAAAAAACTCAGTTAATCGGAAAACACCAATGGCGCATAGGGCTCAAAACCGGGTCCGCTGCATGCCAGGCCAGTAGTCTACCACTGAGCCACGCCAGTGCTGGAACTCGATTCTAAACTGGCCTTAGGCAGGCTTGACGTCGGGGAAGGAATCGCGTTAATATAAGTAATAAAACGTTTTAGAACATCAAAGAAACGTCCAGGCGTCACACAATGCGAATCGCGTAACGATTGGGTCGTCCAATGCTCCAACCCATTACAAGAGCTTGTTCTTGATCCCCTATTAACTGTGGCGCATACCCACTTCAGGCACATTTTTTTCATCATCGTCAGCCACTGCATATCGAAATTGCACAAAATTTCTAAGAAGTATCTATAGCGAATACTACGCTTTTCCATAGAATGACGAAGGTTAGCATAGTAAATGCTGTCCAACTACACAACATTTATTATTATTTATGGCGTAGTGGGTACCCAGCAGTGTTGCTTGTAGCATCTCAAAGAAAAGTTTAGAAAATGCTCTGAGAGGCCGCTATTCTAGCTTTCGTTTGACTATGCTGCGCGTTCCGCGCAAGCCTGGCGTTTTCTTTTTCTTTAGCTCGGGCATGGTTGCTGCGAAGCAATCACGCGCGCATATGCGGCTGCAGTTGGCACGTAGCAATGCTCGACTTGGCTCGAGTGCTCCGGCGCGGCCAACGCACAGCTGCTACCCCGGCGCACAAGCGGCTTGACATGACGTCACAACAGCGGGGCGAGGCTAGCGGTTGCCAAGCAACGGCGCATCAAAATTTTTCGCGACAGGGCGGGACACGTTAGGACTAGCTTTAAGAAGATCTTCACTCTTAATGAAGTAAACCTCGTTTGTCAAGTCCGCGGTTTGGTGTTTGGTGCGCCTGCATACCTGTTCGTCCTAATAAGTGTCGGTCAGTATTTCATTATACTGTGAAACAACACTAAGCAAGCAAGCCCCCCCCCCCCTCCTTTTATGCGGTGAAGTATTCTCCAACTAGGCAGGGAAGGGAGCCTGACTTGCGCTTATTTCAGATATCCCGAAACAAGAAACGGGGGGGGGGGGGGGGGGAGGGGGCAGGCACTTGCTCGGGTGGGTGCGCTTGCTTAGCATTTTACGATACGTCCACAGGATCGGTTCACCGTGCAGTCTGCGAAAAAATCGGCTCGACGAGAACGTCTCTCCTCTCATTTTTTTCCCTTACTCCAGCCCAGCGGAAAGGGCATGAATAACACAACATGCGCTACACGCAGGCATGGAACGACGAGACTGAAAAATAACCCATCGCGGTACCGTTCCAAATGTTACACGCTGGGAACGCTATAGTCAGTCGCTATACCTAAAAATAAATGTAACCATTTCCATCAAGCGTCCTTAGTGTATCCTCTGCAAAATAACGTAGACGTACCATCCAACCGCATTCACTTTTTGCATGACGTCAATCAGCTATTGGGGTATTTCGGGTAAATGCTTTTTTTTTTTCATTCAGGCACAACGTCTTGTCGCAGGTTCTCGGTTGATTACACTTTGATTACAATTAAATTGTACAACATTTAATACAATTAAATTTTAGCAGATATTTTTACACCAAGGCTCGGGGACGCCTGAGAATCAGAGGGTGAGGAAGGGATTGCGAACCTTTTGTTATTATAATGCATCATGAGCTGAACAATGATCTCGTGAAGACAGCAGAGACTACGTAACACGATTCTCTTGCACGTGTGCGTGAATGGCTGACGCGCTGCAGTTCTGGGGGCAGAATATGAACTTAATCTTAAGTTGTACACCACTGTAGCTTTCACCTGTTACATTTGTAAGCTTCCGCACTGGTCTTTCGCAGCTGGTGGACCTGCTGTGGAGCGACCCGCGACCCCAGCCCGGTTGCCGCCCAAACGAGATGCGTGGCGGCGGCAGCTTCTTCGGGCCGGACGTGACGCAGGCGTTTCTACGGAAACACAAGCTCGACTGGATCATCCGCTCACACGAGTGCAAGCCCGACGGATTCGAGTACACGCACAACGGAAAGGTGAGCGTTCGTATATGCATGGCGTCAACTTGGTCTCCTATGTGGTTTAACCGCGTAAATGTGTCTCAATTATCCCGTAAGAACAAAGCTTCAAGCCGTTGCGCGGGGCTACACTGGTTCAAACCTCTATGGGACGTATCTTTTCCTTTTCATTACGCGCATTACTAATTATCACAGTGGGAAGGGCGTAGGAGTCTACGGGAAGCCTGCCGTATTACTCGTTTAATACAAGCATCGTTCATTACTGCTTGTTAGTGTTGCTTAGCATGGGGATTTAGAGTCATTAGAGATTAAGGGAAGTAATGATGAATCTCTCTAGTTAACCACTTATCAGAAATTTCATTTGTAATTTAATGCATGTACATTAATGCATGTCACAATAAGTCTTACATACGAGATCAAGAACGCTTGTATATCTAAACTAATGAACTACGCAGGCAAGTGTTGGCAGGGTGCGTTGCTCCCCCTTCCCCCTTTTTTTTTGTTTTTTTTTCTACGCTACTGCAGCAGTAGCGTCAAAAAAGACGCTACTGCTGCAGCCATTACTCTTATGCCTTTTCATTTCAAGATGGACGCATTAGATCCTTTCTGGAGCGGTGTTGGGGATATCATCGTGGTGGGTCTCGGCCGCAACTAACTAAGTGAACCCAGAAGCATCGCGAATCAAGAAAAAAAAAATACTTTGGTTGGTGCGGTCAGTCGAGCTGCAGCATCGTATACACTGCTCCGCGGCGGTGTACGTAGCGTGAGGCTCTCTGAATGATTCACAGGCGACCAACATTTGGCGCGGCGGTCGCAAGGCGCCTGCATCGCTCGTCGCGGTGCGCCATTGCAACGTCTCCACATTTCAGGGCACTTTGGACAATGAGGTGCGCGCTTTGTATCCGCACGCGGCTCGCCGCCACGCCACCTGGTGAGCTTACCTCGGGGAGAATATCGCAAGATCATCAGGCGTCCTTGCTGACCGCCCAACTTTTACTATTAACGCCACAGCGTTTACAGTGACGGCCAAGTGCGATGCGGCTTTCGTGTCCGCTGTGCGGGGGCGGACCATAAATGGAAGACGGGATGTAGTTATTCGCCGCGGGCTCTGGCCGGAAATGATCCGCAGCCTTCTCACACAATTACTCAAAGTGCGCCGCTCGCGCGGCTAATGTAGCAAATGGAAAATGATGCTGTTTTATTCAAAAGCAACCGGAAGTGAGCTGGGAAATGTAGGACTCGTCGTTCAGAGAAGATGCTGTTTGGGACAATTTCTTCTTCTGTGGTCCTTGCGCCATGCCGAGAATATGGTTTCCGAAGGTGGTAGGCTTGAAAAACTGCACAAAATGCACTCGCCGCTCCGAGCGATTGCGATGCATGCGGTCATAATCCGAACACATGTATCCTTACATAAAGTCTCACGCGTGTCACGCGTTCCTTGAGCATAGATGCGGCTTGAGCAAGTCCTGGCTGTTCGGCATGTTCCGCGACCGTTGCGCTAGACCTGCCGGTGCCGACGTGGTACTAGCCGTGTGTACGAATGGTTCGCGTCCTTGTTTGACCTTTAATAAACTAACTCATCACGTGGCCTCTAAAGCGTGACTCGAGCAGCACTAGCTCCGCGATCACTTCGTCTTTACGAAAGCGTCAGGCGACAAAGAAAATAAAAAAAGGGCGATAACAACTGGCACAGCTTACGTGATGGAAAGCTTGCGCGGAGAGGCGGCGCCTTCTTAGGTATAGACAAACAAAAAATGCGGCGTTTGCGTGTCTCGGCCTAGGGGTGGTTGTGGAGTGACGCGCAAAGGCAACACGCAAAATGAAGCTCTTGATTGCGGGTTAGACTCAAGAAACGTGTATAACGCCAGAGTATGCTCGACAAAGTTTTAGGGGCAAAGCTCCTTAGGCTGTGGGTCGTTCCCTCTTCCGTATGTAGTATGTAGCCAACTCTAGTTTATGACTTGCTCAATTGATGGCGTTTTGTGTATATCTCCTTGGGAATAATATAACTAAACGGCGTTAGTGGTTTTCACAGCATATACACGGAGTGAGTGATGATGAGTGGGGCGAAGCGTCCATCCATCCGTCCATGTGTTCAACCGGCGAGTCCGGCGTTCACCCGTCCATCCATCCGTCCGTTCGTGGTTCCGGGCTTCTGTCCATTCGTCCGTGCGCCCGTCCGTCTGTCTGTCCATGCATGCTTCCGTCCGTCCGTGCTTCCGTGTGTCTGTCTGCCCGTCCGTACTTCTGTTCATCCATGCGTTCATCTGTCCATGCGTTCGTCTGTGAGTCCATCCGTCTGTACGTCCATGCTTCCGTCCGCCTGTTCATTCTTGCAGCCGTCCATCCATCTGTGCGTCCGTCCGTGATTCGGTCAGTCCGTACGTGTGTTCGTGCGTCTGCCCGTTTGTCTATCCGGACGCACGAACGGATGGACACATGGACAGAGGCGTGGACACACGGACGAACTGATAAAAGCGCAGACAGACGGACGCATGGACGGACGTATGGACAGAAGCGCGGACGAACGGACGAACGCTTCGCCCAAATTATCATCATTCATGCCGTGGACATGCCGTGGACATGCTGTGATTTTTTTTTTTTTTTGAGCTGGATTTGGCTTGACAAGAACTTAATGGCGAACGAGGTGAACGTCGCATTCTGACGTGCAGTTTCAGCCTCTCGCCTATCGTTATTATGGCTTTCGCCTTCGTTCTATAACAAATAGTGCAAGAGACTCGAAATTTATTGGTTTCCATAACGAACGACGTAATGAATAGAAGTGTGCGCGCAGTCATCATTATCAGGGTTGTCGTGTCATCCCCTACAATAACGCAAGACGTTCTCGGATAATTGGGGCACTCACATAAATCGCTAGCCACCGTTCACTATACTGGGGACCGCAGCGTGTTCCGCAGTCGCTGTTTCCCTTCCCAATTTACCACGTGGTCCCTAGCACACGTACCGCGCCGTCCCCGTCATTTCCCGCGTCCGTATCTCTTTGCACATCCCCCCGTTGATTCTATTTGTGCGAAGACAAAGCGCCTAGATCTTCCGAATATTCTCTCTACCCTTTCAAACACGGGCGCAGTCACCATACAGTAATTCACTTGCAGAACAATTATCCGTATACCCACGGGCAGCTACGCTTTGTCGCATTTAACTCGGCGCCTTGCTGCGCTGCGAGGAGGGAGGGGGGCAATGTTAATTAACTCGGCCCTCGAAATCCCGCGTGACAGCCACTCGTCTACACGTCACCGCGCGCTATTTTACGTCTGAGCTAGCGCGTAGTGTGCTCGAATCGCCCGCACCGCGGAGCGAAGACGTATTGCGAGGCTGTGTATCGGGATAAAAAAAAAAAAAAAGAACGTGACCTCCTATACACGATGGCGCTGCGAGAGACGGCGGCGGTGCTGTTTTACGGCCGCTCAGCGCCGTTTATTCATCCCCCGGCCGCTTATTTATAGCCGGCGCGTTGGCCGCCGTAATTGCGAACACTCCGTCGTCCCGAATCGAGTCAACGGTGAAGCGACACGGTTGTGGTGATTTCGCTGACCCTCCCAAAGCCCGTAGGTCCTTTATGAACAGCATGTACATTCTGGTGTGTCGCTGCGCTCGCCGCCAGATCCTTAAAACTGCGCTAGAAGCGAAGGAAGGGGATGGAAGTAGTGGAGCCCCAAACTTTTTTACTAGCGAAAAAAAAAAGAAAAACAAAAAACATACCCGCACAAATTTAGGTATACACGAAGGAGTAAAGGAGGAGGGGATAAATTCCAGTCACCTATTAGCACGTGCCTCTGCATGAGTTGAAACTATACTGATTTTTCGATCCCCCTTTGTCTCATATTCGAAGTTATCTTTCGATTAAAACATGTGGCTCTCGCAGTCCTTTACACGCGCTTGGATTCAAATAAAGAAATAAATGAATAAATAAATAAATAAATAAACAAATAAATAAATAAATAAATAAATACATCCAAGCCCTTACCCGACAGCTTGCTTGTTGCTCTACCTGTTGAGGAGCACAGCGAGTAATCTGGCAAAATACCTTTTTTTTTTTTTCATCTTACTCGGAGAAATCACGAAGCGAGGTGAGCACTCGGACAAAACGACAGAGGTTTTCATTCTGCACCTTTAAACAAGCCTCAAGCTCGGTGCATGTTTATGACAGCTCGCCGAAAATGTATCTGTCTCGCCGGAATTAATTTGCCCGTCAGACTGTATACCTTCCGCGAAATCATCCCTTGTAGAAAAAGAGACCTGCACACCCTCGTTTAATTTTCGTCTCCCACTCGCTGTGATGCAGCCTAGGTGAAATGAAAGTTTTTTTTTTTTCTTTTTTTGGCGAGAGCCGTGTCTACATCAAGTGCTTTGCAAAGCTGCAATCAGCAGACGTGCCGCCAGCTGGGACACTCTTTGCCAGTGTAGCTTAGTGCGACATTCAGGCAGCTTGGACGTCAAATCGGGCGTATCGAGGAAATCGCACGTCGGGACGAACTCGCGTAATGAAGTATTCGGAGTCGAGCATGACAGTTGTCTGCTGCGAGAAAATTGTAAAATATTGTTACCGGGTTTGCCTCTTCGAGAAAAAAAAATCCGGCGTGACCACAAAACGGTATAAACAATAGCACGAACCGAGGGACAGACACCATGGCTCAAAGTTAGGGGCGTAGCTAGAAATTTTTTTCAAGGCGGGTGGTAAATTATATCTATATATTTAGTATGCGCATGTATATATTTGCATGTGCTCGCTCATATATATATACGCAAGCAAACCTGAAAAATTTCACGGTGTTGACCCCCTCCCCCCTTGGCTACACCGTTGCTCAAAGCGCGCGAGAGCTGTGCGTATACGCTCCGTCTATGCGTCATTTATGTAACTAATGAATTTGCAATGCGGTAATCATTCACAAAGTCGCGCAAGGCCTGGCACAGCGAAACTGGCTGATTCCTCAAGTCATAACGCTATATCCGCTTGCTGCTGTGCTGTAACATGGTTCTTCCTAGGTTTTGCTGTGTTTCAAGTAGGTGCTGCTACAGTTGTAACTATAGATTTTGCGTGAGCATAGACCATCCCCGTTGTGCCTATCTCTGTGTGACTTGGCGCAAGCTTCCCGCATTTTCTCGTTCTTGTTATTTTCTACTTTTCTATTTCTCTCTCTCTTTCTATTTCTCGCTGGCTTCCTCTTTCTTTTTTCTTTTTTCTCTGTATTTTTCCTGTGTCTTTTTGTATTACCTTTCGGTGTCTCTTCCATTATCTTTCCACATTTCTTTCTCTGTATTTCTTTTTTTTTCCACTCTTCGTATACCGTGATTCACTATCTCCTCGCCTCCTTTCTTTTCCCCTCACCATCACATCACTTCCCCTCACCCTCACCATGCTTTCCTACCTCCAGGCTATGCAATACTATGCAAAGCTATGCTATGCTCTGTCAGCGTGCCTGCAGATATCCGAACGGTTAAGAAGCATGCCTTCTAATCATAAACGCGTGGCTTCGAATCTCGTCCCATCGTGAGGAATTTTCGCTTTCGCCAAGACTTTCTTTTCTCTTTCTTTCCATATCTTCCTTTTTGTTCTACTGTTTCTACTGCCTCCTTGCTATACGCCCGTCTGTTGCCAAATATTTGCGGCACATACCAGTTCATCATGATTATAGCTTGGGGGATACGACACGTGACGCCGAGATAGAACAGGTTCGCTGTTAGGAACAACCGCGCTTCTCCCGGGCGTATACCTCGAGCCGCGCGTTCACTTAGTCGCTACGGCCATCGCGTGAACTACGTTAACCAAGCGTGCGCCTGGTTAGCTACCCTACACATAAGAAAGGGAAGAAGTCATAACAAGCCTATTCTGTTTCCTTAAGTCAACTGGTCTCCGCGAACGTTTGTCAACCGTTGGCGCGCATTCGTGCTCTGCGTGTTCCCATTGTCTCTTCTTTTATTTTTCCTGTTGGCAGAAGAGCGATCGCACATTTGCAGGTCACGTTTTAAACGTATAACCGTAAAAAAACGTTACAACGTGCCGTTGCAAGAAATGAAAGCAGGGTATTTAATAGGGCGTGCCTAGAAGTAAAACAGAGCGTGCCGTGCCGCCTTGGCTTTGCGAGGCGCGCATCTGCTCTCGTCTGGCAGCCGCTTCGAAGCTTGCAGAAACCCCAGACTTACTGCGCGTGTGCGGGATGCTTCATCAACAAAAGAAAAAAAAATTAAGGAGCGACGCCTGCGCCAAATGTGCGCCTAGGGAGCTAGCACGAAAATCGCTTAAGAGGCAGCGTCGTTCGCAACCTTATGCGTGAAAAACTTGTGCCACCGCTCCCTGGAGTCGCCATAAAACCGTGTGCATATAGCGTGCTAGCCAGCGAGGCTTATTGCGAGTAGAAGAAACCTTTGCCCCAGCTTAAAAAAAACTGCCTATTTTTTTTTTTTTTTGCACGCAACTCAGTAAACTATCTCATCTTGTTATAAGTTTAAACAAAAGTGGGAAGAACTCTCGCAACAAATTTCGGGAGAACGTTTGCTAGGTTGCCCTGCAAAACACGTTTTCAAGCTCTCGGGTGGGCTTTTCGTCTAATGAGGATGTTTGTGGTAGAAGACATTCCGAACTTGCTCGTTCAACTTTTAACGTGCGAGAAATTTATGTTACCCTAAAGTTGACCACTGTCACATTGTATATATATGGTTCAGACACAGTTTTGAAGCGGTATCGATCCGTTGTGCTCGCTGAGTGCCTCTGCGCCACTGCCCTGCTAAAGGAGTGGTCGCTGGCTCGATATCCGGCCATGACGGTCGCATTTCGGTGTGGTCGAAATGCATGAACGCTCGGGTACCCAGGGTTAGCTTCTCGTTAGAGAATTCCACGTGGGCGCGATTGATGCGGTGCAGCGTCTACGCATACCTTGATTCTGGTTCTTAATGTTCATGAACGCAATTTAAATTGAAGTAATATCTAATCTCGTTTTGAAGAAGCGTAAAAAACGTTATGTGAGCGTGCCACCGTAGGTGCTCATTTATTGAACCCTGATTTTGAACATAAAGATCGGGCGGTTTTACTAGCCACCTGGTACGCGTCTGAACGGAGATATGTCAGTCACCTTTCGAAAACTTCGTGTTTCACACCGTGGCTCTGACACGGGATCGTACCGGCACCACCGTTGCAATTTTGCTCCTAGTTTAGCCCACGTTCCAGAACTTAGGTTATATTTCTGGTAACCACGAGATTTTCATCTCCATCGTGTGCTTGAGACTACTGTCACGCTCGCCTCCGAATAGTTGATTACGCTAGTTCGTCCCGACGTGCGATTCCCTCGATACGCCTCTTGACGTCCAAGCTACCTGAATGTCGCACTCAGCTACACTGGCAATGAGTGCTGGCGGCACTTCTGCTGATTGCAGCTTTGCGAAGCACTTGATGTATGCAGGTGCCGTGACAGCGCGGTAAGCTTGTCGTGCAACACCCACACACTCCGACTCTCTTTTCCTGTGAGGCCTTCCAAACTACATGTCTGAAGTGGTAATTGAAATTTTGTTTACTTATTATCAGTGTGACGAGACTAACCGAACTGCAAGCAAAACATACAAAACAAGACTAAAAAGCTCTCTGATATTAGTGATACGGTAAAAGCTCATTAATTCGGATGCCAGAGGACCGGAAGAAATTTACAAGTCAACGAAAAGGCGAATTATTGGAGGTATCAAGAAAACAATGAACAAGTGTTCGTTACATCAATTCACCTTATTGTAATTCTTGATTAAGACCTAAATATGTATTTTATTTTGCATAAAATCGGGGTAAAATCCAAATTTTCTTTATTCGCGACTTCATTCGCAGTGTGATCGTGGTTCAAGACCCCAAATGAAATTGAAAGCCAAAGACGTTTGCCGCAGTCATTGGAGTCTTGGTCGCCAACAACGCAATTGTCGTAAAACTTGCTATGGCTACCACGCCTTTCTGAAGCCCTGTGGCAGTTTTGATTGCTCACGAACGCCGTCTATCGTTGCGTCGCACATCTGCGGCGCTTCGTGCTTGGAACTTCCGAAGATGATCCGAATATACCGGGCTGCGGCCGAATTTGACCAAATTAACGAGAACTTGGTGGCATTAAACAATATGCATATATGCTTCCCATGACCAAAAAACACATGTCCTAACTATCCGATTTTTCGAATAGTTGGTGCCGAATTTACGAGCTTCTACTGTAGTTCTGCTGTGCGGTCAACATTTGCCTCAACATCTTATCAATTTACGATAGTCAAGTTCACATAAAAAATTTAAAAATGTGTTTTTATCAGTACTTCAAAAATTCAGGAAATCAAGTTTTGGCAACCATGCTGCCAAGTTTTCATGTCACAGCATATAGCGTCGCTGCATTTTCTCTACTTCATGATGTGGGTCTTATCTCTTCATTTAATTGCGGTTGATAATTCTTTGGTACTAGGTGCTTGATTATGCATTGTGGTTTCAAATTACCAGGAGGCATGATATTGGCATTCCATTGCAGTACCTGCAATCTCTACAACGTACGTACTATCAGAGTGTGGTACTATCAACGTCAAATATAACCCTAACAGCGGCAAGCCTTCGCGATAGTGTAGCGCGTGCCGTCCAGTTATCACCATTGACAGGCGCGCGCATCCTGTTCGACATCTCTGCACATAAATACGTGCGTATTCATGGTGATAAGTGAAGGGCGCGCACTATACCATCACGAAGGCTTGCCGCTGTTCGAGTTTCATTTCACGCTGCCAGTGCATGAACAAGCGGGCTTTCCCTCACAAAGAATCTTGTTGCAGAAAAGCCAGCTTTACAAAACGTGCAAACGCAGTCGAAATTTGTGGACGTTCCCACGTGCAGGTAGCCTCCTGCAGTAGTAAGCATTGATCAACGTCTTCCGATAACCTTTACTGCCAGGACAAGTGGGGCGACGAAATCATACTTGTTTTACACTTCAGACACTTTCCTTGCTGCGGAAATTGGGATCAACCCTTGGAGGCTATGGTAATATAATAATAATAATAGGTATATTATTATTATTATTATTATTATTATTATTATTATTATTATTATTATTATTATTATTATTATTATTATTATTATTATTATTATTATTATTATTATTATTATTATTAGTGGGGTTTGACCGTCTGGGATTACTTAATGTGCACCGACATGCGAACAGTTCACAGGCCTCTAGCATTGACAGCGCCGCTAAATGGTTTCGAAACTCCGCACATTTAAGAGTGCGAGCTGGGTCTGTTAGATCGGATTCCGGGAAGCAATCAAAACTTGTGCCTAAGACAAGTAAAGCTCATTTCCTTCTACGAGCGCCGTTCGATTATGTTTGCTGTTTCAACGCTACGCGCTGTCGTTCAGTAGAAACAGCATTGCCATGCCGTGACTCACGATCAAACTGTGGCCACAGAACGTGCTCTCGCTACGTTCAGATCTACCACTCGAGCGACGTGTGCGGCTGCTTTGCTTTTTACTTCGCGTCTCCATACTTGTTGTGTGCAGCGCTGAAACCTTCCGGACCCGTTCTTTTCTCCCGCAGAGTTAGCACGACCGATTCTCGCTGGCACCGCACGCAATCCGCATGGTGGACTTGCAAGCGCACTTCCACCCTGAAAAAAAAAAAAAATGCGAGCGTGCGCACTTTCCCGCCGAACGACGTCCTCTATCGCCAATTAAAGCAGCGAGCGAGCGGTTATTTACGCCTTTCGGTACAGAAAATGGTTCTCCTCTATTCTTCGCCATCACGCACCGTCTCCCTTCGCAGACCTTTTCCATTCCTTTCAAGTGATCCCCTTTTAAAGTTTCTCCCCCTTTTGTGCTTCGCCGCACGAAACATTTAGTAGCGTGCAGTGGGGTAAACGCTATCGAGCTGACGCTGACCAATCGGATTAACTGTGATAGCTAACAGCGCGGTGAAGCACGCAACATTCGGAACTGGTAAATGCATCGGCGAGTTCTCCATAATCTATATCGCGATCACATGGTGCGCAAGCATGAACCTACTGATTGACTACGTCCGCGCACATGAAAAACATGAACAGTGCGCTTACAAACGAGCACCGGAGGTGTTCCTGAAATCATGTGCGTAGAATCCTTGGGTTCATTTTTTTTTTTACGTATATCCGTCTTCGTGTTCAATTCGCGCTGCCACATTCCATTAAGAATTAGAAACTTAATCGTTCGGTGTTCTGAACCCCGTGCTTTTGTGGGAATGTTCGTTCTGACGTATACCTAGTCGTGCATGGTTTTAGGGAATTCGCGATCTCAGTATTTTCCGAGCATTAAAGGCATGCTCATCCAAGCATTCCTGTCTGTCACAACCGCGCGTAGCGTCCTTCATTTTTTTTTTCTTTTTAAGGCAGCAAGCGGTGGGTGGCACAGAATACCCTCGAGTAATGCGTGAGCACTGCACTGGGTAGGAGCACGCTGGCGCTGTCATATTTGTGGAAAAGCTGGACGAGACCGCAGCAGGCGCCATCTGACGTACTCCTTTGGTGAAAACGGTGCTTCGTCTTTGAATCGTCTTCAGCTGCGTTCCCTTGCTTCTTTAGTTTACCTCACCTTGCGTATAGCCAGTATAGAGTGCTTATTTGTACATTCCTTTTAAACAGCATACGTAAGGAAGCTTACGAAACAAAATGTTAGTTCAGACTTCTTTTTCTGACATCTCCACGCACGGGACTCGCTACAAGTGAGGGGGATCCGTCTCCTAAACAACTGCACTACAGTAACGGGGCAACAGCTGTCATACACGTGCGGTGACCGAATCTTTAGGTGTTGCAGCATTTTTTAAGGCTTTAGTGAGCTTCCCGTGTCACTTGGGGGCACGCAACACGCGGAGCAGCCGCTGCACCGATATGACAACTGTTTCGCCCGTAACAATAGTGCAGGTATTAAAGTGACGGCCGGGTCCCCTGATTCTAGTCAATTGCTACATAAGTGGCTCTTGTATTTTTTTTTCAATGCCAGCCAGATGCACCCGATCCAGCCGTTCACCACCCTCAACTCCAGCTTTTTCCTGATCTCGCCCATCGCCTAGCCTTCGCTTGTGCTTTGCGGTCCTAGTGTAGAGAACACATCATGTGGCGCCTCACGACGGAAATCATATAAAGTGATTTTTCGTTCAATTGTGTACAGATCCGTGGGGCGGCGTATTGCATTCCCCGTGTTGACAATGTTGGCGGTCACTATGGCTCTGCAAGAGGTACGGTGTTTAGAGATAGCGTGTCACCGTTCGTGGCGCTATGCGGGCAACCAATGGGGAAGCGTCACTGCGACGATGCAGCATGCGCTCACTTTAAGAGCGTTGCGAGGCAGCGGTGCCATGTATTGCTTCGAGCCACAAACAAGGAGCACGAAGGAACCAATGTGACAGATGAATCATATTGGAGAGCTAGGGAACACGTCTATCGCATCTCCGTGGGAAAGAGTCTCGGATGCATGTGGGACGTAAGCCGCCCTACCCTTTACATGTGGCGTCGCATCCCGATTATTCACTGAACTAAGGCGGACCGACGGCTCCCGTTGAGGAGCACGCATTTGCACTGTTATTGGAAGAAATAAAGGAGGAGGTGTTGGCTACATGAGTACACCTACATCCATTCATTATCAACCGTGGCCTACGTAATGAACCGCAGTAGCGTAGCAACGGCACGCTGCCGGAGCTAATCGCGTAGGTAGCGTAACAGTACAGATGTAAAGTAGCCAGAATGCAGAGGACAAAAATAACGATTTTGTTACCACGTGACGAAGGGATCGATGTAGCAAATTTGCGACCGCGACCGGAATGCGAGCTTCTTAGTTCTCAACTCCCCTAGATCAACACGATGTGGAGCCTTTTTATGAGACGCGTGCGAACTTCAGCTTGTTGGTACACATCCGTACTTGAAAACAGCGCGATACAATAAAGACGTAGGTTCTGTTCGGTCTTTTTTAGTCTTTCCTGTATCGCGCTGTTTTCTCCTGTGAATCGATTCTTTTATGTTTATTGCTACTGGTAATGGGTTTGTAATCAGTAAATAACTTTGACGGACTGGGCGATGTTAGAAAGAGCGCGAGCCCTGGTCAGGTTTATACATTAGCTACTACAGCGTGCGTGCTAGTGACACCCACTTGAAAAGAGCTCAAACCCGAGCTAAATGGCGAAACAGTAGTTTTCTTCTCTTCGTCCATACGGACGCTATCTTCTTTTCGCTACTAATTTCTTCGAAAAACACGTGGACAAGTCAGTGCGAATCGTTGAGCTTATCAGGATTTTTGGCTGCACTCTGAGGTCTCTGCTTGCGCAGTCTACGATGCAAAAAACGAAGTGAAATCAGTTGATCGTGCACAATAGGCACGGGAGACAAGGCAGAACTGGAGTGCGACTGTACAGGAAGTGCAGGGTAGGAGACAATTCACAACGACATTCCTTCGTGCGTGGAGAAACCGAGGGCTTATTTCCTCATGACGTCACGTGAAGAGACTGCTGATGGCGTCACGAAATGCGCCGAAAAGACGGAAAAGTACCTTGATAAAATAGCGCGCTCACTCTTTGTATTTTGGGAGGACGTCTAGGGGCCCTTTAAGACCGCGCGCTGATTCGTTGCTCTTTCCAGGGCGTATTCTCTCAAACGTAACTTTTGCATGTTTATCGGTCTCGACTGAACGCACCCTCGAAGGCTTGACAGAAGATAACCCAATCTATGACGACCGATTCGACAGTTCAGTGATGCCGACGCAGTCATGCACTTGAACGGCACCGCAGGCAACATCTGAGTGACTTGCCTGTCAAGTACTGATTTCCGGGAGTGCGTCGTTCTGTTCCTCAGTCGCCGAGTTCATTGTTCTCTCGACAGCGTCGAACGCAGCCAACAAAAGACTCGCCGTCAGCGCCCCCTTAGTGGATGATCAGCCGTGGCCTCAAGTGACCGCACTGCCGAGAAATAGGTCGTAAGATATTACCATCGTCTGCACTCAAAAATTCTCTGCGATTAATTAGCTTGGACGAACTGCTACTGTGACGAAGAGTGCGAGAGAAGGAAGAGACGATAAGACACGTTCCCGTTCTAACTAACGGGAAGGCTTTTTTTTCTTTGTATTTTATTCAAAATGTGGGGTAACCACTCATACGTTTCAATCTCATTGTCTCACGTGGTTCTAGGAGTTCATTGAGTAACGAAGTCGTGAAAACACTGACCATTGAAACGCCGGCTACGCCCTAACTTCATCAGTTATAAATCGTCTGTGGTGAAAATAGAATGAAAAAGAAAGGACCAAAGGCTTCACATAAGTGCTAAGAAATCTAACAGTGCCACCGCTGAGAACGCTGCTATAGTCTGCACACAATGTATGACAAGAGCACTGTGACAAGAACAGAAAAAAGAAAATAAGTTCGAGTACTTTTTTTTAACAAGGACAAGAATTAATCCACTATATCTGATATACTGGCACGATGTGGTACTCTCGTCACGCCGCATTGCGGAATCAAGCCTTTCAACGTCACAAGACAATGGTGCGGTGTGATACGCTTTCTTGAAAAACAGATAAAAAAAAGTAAAACAAAGTACGAAGTGTATTCTCTTGGTTGAATCGATAAATTGACGCCCACCGCATTAATGCGAGTTTCATGTCTACCTGTTCGCTCATACATTACGCCTTAGACGAGAGCAGACATTACCACTCCCGACGAAGCTTTAGGCTCGGTACAAAGAATACAGCGTGATATACGGGAAGGTAAAGCAAAGGCATAAGAATGGAAGCTTGAGCGAGTTGGCATGCATTCATCCTGGTTGAACGGCGCACACGAGACAACGATGAAGTAAAAGAACACAGACAGGCGCTGACACGCAACTAACATTTATTTAGGAAAGAAAAGCTGATATATATATATATATATATATATATATATATATATATATATATATATATATATATATATATATATATATATATATATATATATATATATATATATATATATATATATATATGTAAAGTGCAACTTGACAGGAAATGCAAAAACCAAACAGCAATACATCCACACATGCGGCAAGCAAAAGAACTCGAACTGTTGGCTGATTGCGCACAGTTACAAGCCCAGTCCGATGCTCTTGCCTCTGCTGCACACACGATGCTGCTATCCTTGCGCCTATCTACTTCATCTTCATTACAATTGGCCCCCCATAGAAAAAAGAGCCATTCTGGCGACTTAGTATTCTTCAGGGATTGTGGAACCGTAATACGGCTTGAGTCTTTGAACGTGCAGGACCTCACGGTTATGGCGTCGCATATCATAAGGTGGTGTGAGAGGCTCAATCAGGTAGTGGACCAGGGAAGTCTTTTCGATGACGCGGTAAGGTCCATCGTACTTTGGAAGAAGTTCGGAAGAAAGTTCCAGTGTGCGATGCGGCACTGACAGCCACACGAGGTCACCGGGCAGAAAAACGGGAGTCGAGTCGTGGACATCGTGAATGGCTTTCTGGCGGTTCTGGTCATCTGGAGTAAAGCGGTGGGCCAGCTGGCGACATTCTTCAGCGTGTCTGCTGGCGTCCAATATAGGCGGACATTCGGAGGCGTCTGGCCGATAGGGCGAAATAGTGTCAATCGTGTGCACAGAGTGACGGCCGTAAAGGAGGTAAAAGAGGGAAAACTCTGTTGTGGCTTGCGTCGTGGTATTATAGGCGTAAGTTATGAACGGCAGAACCAGGTCCCTATTAGAGTGATCAGGTGTGACATACATAGCAAGCATGTCACCAAGAGTTCAATTAAAGCGCTTCGTAGTGCCATTGGTCTGCGGATGGTAAGCAGTGCATGTGCTATGAACAATAGCGCAGTCAGCAAGCAATTTTTCGGTGACCTCGGATAGGAAGGCGCGGCCTCGGTCGCTGAGCAATTCTTGAGGACCTCCGTGACGCAGCACAAACCGGTGCGGTATGAAAGAGGTGACCTCTCGTGCTGTAGCAGTCTGGAGAGCAGCAATCTCGGCATAGCGAGTTAAGTGGTCGACTGCCACTGTTATCCACCGGTTTCAGGCAGGAGTCATGGGAAGGGGCCCATAAATATTGTTACGTTTAGTAATGTGTCTATTACGTTGTGGCGTACTCGTAGACTTGAAGGGGTCGTGCACCGGAGGCCCATCTCTCTAGCCGAACGTCCTCTTCTCTAATCTGCCTGTTCCCCGCTACCCAGAGGCTCATACCCAAATCACATATGCACAACATTTCCCTCCGCGCAGACGAAGCCCACCGGGCGAGTTAAAGAGTCTCTCTGGGAATATAGCGCTTCAAGCGTGCTATATGGTCAAGTTCAGTCTTTGCTGATCGTCGGCCATTTGAATGAAGACGTTCTACGCAGTAAGTCACATCGCTTATGCGGTCTAGAACAACATAAGGTCCCGCATAGTGTGCCAGTAATTTTTCACACAACCCACGTTTCCTATTTGGCGTCCACAGCAACACGTGGTATCTGCGATTATACGTCACGTGTCGACGTTGACGGTCAAAACGTGCCTTCGAGCGATCTTGCGAAGCGAGGGTGCGCAGGTAAGCAAGACGTCGGGCTTCTTCTGCACGGCAGACGGTCTCGGATATACCGGAATCATGGTGGTCCATTAACGGGAAGATGGAATCTAGGGTATGACGAGGTGGCCGAGCATACAGAAGAAAAAAACGGACTGTAGCTGGTAGTCTCATGCTGTGTGGTGTTAAATGCGTAAGTGATAAGAGGTAGCACGCCATCCCAGTTATTGTGATCTGCTGCGACATACATAGAAAGCATGTTCGTGAGAGTCCTGTTAGTTCGTTCCGTCAGGCCATTTGTTTGGGGATGATATGGCGTAGAGTGCCGAAAGCTTGAAGCGCACAGACGAAGCATCTCTTCCACCACGTCTGCAGTGAATTGTCGCCCACGATCACTGATAACAATCTTAAAAGGTCCATGTCGTAAAGCCACAAAACGCAGCATGAATAAACACACGTCAGCTGCAGTTGCCGATGGTATAGCAGCTGTCTCGCAGTACCGTGTTAAGTGATCGGTACATACGACTATCCAGCGAATGCCATTAGAAGACCTCGGAAAGGGACCTAGAAGGTCAATCCCAACTTGCTAGAATGGAGTTATAGGGGGTGGAATAGGATGTAGTCGCCCAGGAGGAGCACTGGTAGGGCGCTTGCGGCGTTGGCACTCATTGCAACTAGAGACGTACTGTTTCGTCGACTGACGCATTTTCGGCCAGTAAAATCGTTCTTGAAGCCGGCAAAGAGTTTTCGCTGTGCCTAGATGGCCGGACGTTGGGTCATCATGCATAGCCTGCAAGACGGAAACGCGACGGCTCTTCGGAACCACCGCCAGAAGATATCGTAAGCCGGTCGTAGCACAGTTCTTTTTGTACACAAGCCCGTCGCGCATGCAGAAGCGAGTCGCTGATGGTCTTGACTCGTTAGGAAGGAGCTGTATGGTGTGGTCCCTTTGCTGCTCAATCTTAAAGGCGTTGGTATCAGGAAATGACAGGTCCAATGGCACGATGTAAGTGTCGAAGTTGCCGGCGTCGCTGTCCGTCGATGGAAGCGGTAGTCGCGAAAGACAATCTGCATCAGCGTGATGACGACCGCTTTTATAGGAAACTGCAAAGTCGTATTCCTGCAGACGGAGTGCCCAGCGCGCCAGTCGACCAGATGGGTCACGCACATTGACCAACTAGCACAGCGAATGATGATCTGTCATGATGGTAAAGGGGTGTCCGTACAGGTAGGACCGGAAGCGCTGCACTGCGAAGACTACGGCGAGGCATTCTTGCTCTGTGACGGTATAGTTACGCTCGGACATGCTTAGCGAGCGACTCGCATACGCAAAGACATGTTCTTTGGTATCCAAGCGTTGAACCAACACGGCTCCTACACCGACACCGCTAGCGTCTGTGTGAAGTTCTGTGGGAGCCAGGGGATCGAAGTGTCGAAGAATCTGATGGGATATTAAAAGGAACTTCAACTCAGAAAAAGCGGACGTACACACCGAAGTCCAGTCAAATGGCACGCCTTTCTGGAGCAGGCACGTGAGTGGGTGTGCGATATTGGCAAATCCAGGGATGAATTAACGGAAGTACGAGCAGAGGCCCAAAAAGCTGCGCAGTTCTTTCGCTGAGTGAGGTTGCTTGAACGCCTCCACTGCAGCCGTTTTCGCGGGATCCGGCCGTATGCCTTCTTTGTTCACCAAGTGTCCAAGGACGAGAGTTTGGCGCTCTCCGAAACGACATTTCTTTGAGTTGAGCACCAAGCGTGCTTTGCTTAGGCAGTTCAGCGCGAGGTCAAGGCGTGTGTTGTGCTCTCAGAATGTGCGCCCAAACACCACAACATTGTCCAGATAACAAATGCATACTTCCCACTTCAAACTACGCAGAATGTTGTCCATGAAGCGCTCGAAAGTTTCAGGCGCATTGCATAGTCCGAATGGCTTCACATTGAATTCAAAAAGTCCATCTTGTATAACAAATGCCGTTTTCTCTTTATTTTCCTCGTGTATTGGAATCTGTCAATACCCTGACCTCAAATCAACAGACGAAAAGTAGGAGGCTGATGAAAGACAGTCTATTGCATCATCAATACGTGGTAGTGGGTACACGTCCTTCTTTGTGGTGGCGTTGAGACGGCGGTAGTCAACGCAAAATCGCCATGTTTCATCTTTCTTTTTGACCAATATTACGGCAGCGGCCCACGGACTGCATGATTCCTTAATCACATTCTTCTTTAGCATCTCACCAACCCGTTTATTTATCACTGCGCGTTTCGAAGGCGATACCCGGTATGGCTTTTGTCGAAGAGGTCTATGGTATGCCGTATCTATGCGGTGCTTTACACGAGAAGCAGGGAATGACAGTGGCGCCTGTAGCTGCGCGAAATCGAAAAGACCAGCATGTTTGCGTAGTATACTCGCCAGGTCATTACGCTCGTTGGTGCTAAGAGACTTGTAAATCATTGCCATTTTGGAGGTGTCCCTGGTGTGCAAATGATTGGAATTGGACTTATCCGGAGAATCACTGCTCTCTGCAAGGATGGCAAGGGAGAACACCTGATGTTGACGGATCTTAGCAAGTTGTAGACCCACTGGTAGTACCGAAGGTTCATTGGAGCCGTTGATCACCCACAAACCAGTATGCCCTTGCACAACCGACAACGTACAATAGGTATTAGAACATTTTTCTTTATGCCGCTGAGGTGAATGGGCTCTACGTTGGCATCAAATGTCATCTCGGTTGCAGGGGAACTGACGAAAGGAACACACTTGGTAGACAAGGGTGCTACAGTTGTGTCCATGGAAACGCAAAGGGTGCTTTCCATACAGGGCGGGCTTTTCATAAACGCTACAGGAACATTTGAATCTACTGTAATCTCTCCTGTGCGGCAATAGACAGTGGCACCACAAAGATTCAGGAAATCGAGTCCTAGAATTACATCATGCGTTGAATGAAAGAGAACAGCAAAATCAGCGATAAAATTCTGGCCACCCAAACTAACAGTCACTGTGCAAACACCAATAGGTTGTAAAACATCTCCGCTCACTCCACGAAATGTATCGGCACGGTCCAAACGGAACATAACCTTTCGTCCAAGAAAGAGTTTGAATGCTAGACTCATTACTGATAGGGTTGCACCTGTGTCCACTAAGGCCATTGTTGAGACACCGTCGCTTATCACACGAACCTTATTTCGAAACATGCAAATTAAAGGAGGCATTTCTGTGGAAATCGAAGACTGTCTAGAGACCTCACCTCCAACGGTCGCACCGACTAGTTTTCCGGCGGCGGCGAAGGGTAGCGGCGCCTAGGATACGGCGACCGATCGGAGCGAGGGGCTGGCGGGGGTGTCAGACTGCGGTCAGAGGCCGGAGAACGGTGTCGCAGCGACCTTTATATCTCGTGGGATGCGCTTCCAGAGAACGTTGGTGCTCGTGCAAAGCCAGACAGGTGGGATCTCGGTGAAGGGTCGTACCTTGGCGGCTGCCGGTAGTTGCAGTATACCTGGCAATGTGGCCTTCGACGCCACAATTGTAGCAGACGGGTAGGGGTCGTTCGCCAAACCACTGCTGAGAGCGCTCCGCTGTGTGAGGTCGCCTACCCGAATGAAGTGTAGCAGCTTGCTGAACGGGAACTGCCCGCCTCTGTGGAGCGGGGCCGGTACGAAGGCGTCGGTCATACCGCTGGTCGGGCGCGAATGAGTCTCGGCGTGTCCAAGAAGTTCCAGCTTCGCTAAAGTCCATCGCACATACCGATGGTGGCAGAGGAGCGATCGGCGCCTGGTGGTAGGATGAACAGGTAGGCGGATGATGGACGGTGTCATCGACCAGTGCGTCTTGTCACTATAGCTCTTCGTGCACTATTGGCCGGATAATAGCGGCAAGGTCGGCAGGCGGGCTTACGTCGACGCTGGCGACCGTTGTGACATTTGCCAGCCTACCAAATTTCGGGGCAATACGACGGGTCTTCAGCTTCTCGAAGGTACGGCAGTGACGTTGGACGGCGGAGACGGGAGTGAGGTCTTCCCCGCCTATCAAAAAATTGTAGACGCCCTCTGCTATACCCTTCAGAAGGTGTCCAACCATGTCCTCTTCCCACATATACGGCTCTATGACCTTGCAGAGCATCAGAACCTCCTCTATGTAGGTGGTACACGTTTCTCCAGGAGTCTGAGCTCTTTGAGCCAACGTGTGCTCCGCGCTTTCCTTTTTCGAATCAGAGTCACCGAAGCATTTCTTGAGTTCTTCGGCGAAACGATCCCACGTTGTTAAGGAATCTTCGTGGTTTCCGTACCACATCAAAGCGGTTTCCGTGAGAAACAGCGCGACATTTCCCAGTTGGTTGGTGGGATCCCAGGCGTTGTACCGGCTGACCCTTTTGTAATGTGTCAGCCACGCGTCCACATCTTCCCCTGCTCTTCCCACGAACGGGCGGTGTTCTATATAGCGATACCGCGGTGCATCCGACACTGACCTTTGCGTGGTTGAGACGTCGTCAATGTCTATGACGTCACGACGATTAGTGTGGGTATTTCAATGTGGCGTCGCTATAGCCCCATTTTTGTCATGCTCGTTTTCTTGCTTACCAATTGCCCCTTTTCATGTCAAGGGTGGTAATTTTGGTATTGTCGAAAATTCTAAAAAAAAAACTTCTAATACGAGAAAAGTTTTTTTTTTGTTCAGCGTCATTGGCACTTTGCCTTTGCAATTTCTTGCAACAAAAAACTCTGAAGCAAAAGCATGCCCCGCCGTGATGGTCTAGTGGCCAGTCGCGTGTTCGAATCCCCGCTGCGGCGGCTGCATTCCTGATAGAGGCGGAAATGATGTAGGCCCGTGTGCTCAGATTTGGGCGCACGTTAAAGAACCCCAGGTGGTCAAAGTTTCTGGAGTCCTCCACTACGGCGTCTCTCATAATCATATGGTGGTTTTGGACGTTAAACCCCACATATCATCATCATCATCTGAAACAAAAGCCTTTTGTTTTTCTTGGGAATACAGATTCCAGAACTGATCGTAACATACCGAGATAACGACGATTGCGATAACGATTAGTGTCAGTGAATGCTTGCGCGAATGCTTGGTCGTTGTGTGGGCACAGAACACTCACAGTAAGCACTCAATTAGCGACTATCGCTAGTATAATTTATGGCTGTGCGGGGCCTCAGCTGCACTACCATGTAGTTATTGTGACAGAATATATAGCTATTGCAACCTATCATTGTTTTCCCCTTGAAGAGAGAGAGAAAAAACATTGATTGAATGAAGCTTGTGAGTGAAGGTGAGAGGGTCCCTTATTCCAGGAACCCTCTGGCTTGGACAGCCCGCCGGGCTCGAGGACTTGAGGACTTGCTCATAAACTGCACTCGGCACCGTGCTCATATTTGCAAAAGCTCCTGCTTTATGATGAAGCCATTTGTACATAAAGGACCTAGCGTCGACCACTCATTGCAACAAGCATATTGATAAGAAGTGTCACTACCAGGAAAAACAAGGGAAGCGCGGGTAGAGAATGAAGACGACGTTGCCTTCACTGCGATCCTTCTGAGTGGGTACGAGCCGTGACGGTGGACATCATCATCATTAGACTGTGATCGCGGACTCAGGGCCCATTAAAAACCCCCATTAAGGTACCTTGCCTTGTGTAACAATTTGGTGGAAGGTGCTGGATAGGACGAACCCAAAGACGGGAGCTTCACTACCAGGACTTCGTCGCAGCCGCCGCCTCGCCGAACTTCCACCTTCGCCGATCGTAATGGCCCAAGAGCAGCCATCCAACGCTTCGAGGCCAACTCCGATGGGTTCCGTGCCGTACTACAGAGTGCCACCAAACTTCGGCGGGACATCAGGAGAGGACGTCAACGTGTGGCTCAAGAACTACAAGCGGGTGAGCAGAAGCAATGGCTGGGACTCAAACGAACAGCTCAATCATGTTGTATTCTCGTTAACTGACACCGCCCTCATGTGGTACGAGAACCACGAGGACATGTTCACGACTTGGGAACGTTTTGTGTAAGAAGTGCAGAAGTGCTTCGGTGATTCGGACGCAAAGAAGAAACGCGCGGAGCAGACATTGTCTCAGAGGGCACAGCTTCCGGGAGAAACATGTACGACATACATTGAAGAAATATTGAAGCTGTGCAAGATCGTGAATGGGAGGATGTCTGAAGAAGACAAGGTTGGACACGTTCTCAAGGGTATAGCCGAAGACGTGTACAATTTCTTAATTGGGAAAGACTGCTTGAACTCCGTGTCCGACGTGATGAAGCACTGTCGTACCTTTGAATTCCTGAAGATGCGACGAATTTCTCCGAAATTTGGCCGCCTGTCCAACGTCCCCACTGTGGCTAGTGTTGAAACAGTGCCGCCTAACGACCTTGCTTTGACCATACGGCAGATTGTCAGAAAAGAGCTGCTTCGATGTCAGCAGACCTATCATCGCCCCAGCAATTTTCAGGATGTGTACGTAAACGAACCAGAACGTGTACGGACTCCTGTTTCTATTCCACCATGGCAACCATCGATCAATGCACAGACGCTTATGTATATGAAGGCACACGGCAGGCTGGATTTCCCCGTCAACCAACTCCCAACTACGAACGAAGTATTCGCCCGCCTGTTTACCCAACATCTCCTGCCTACAGTGCCCCTGGAGGGCGGCACCACTATCCCATGCCTTCCGAGAGGAGTCGTTACTCTGAACAGCCACGTGCCCATCGGCCGATTCCGGTATGCTACAACTGTGACGTTCCGGGTCATATTGCACGTTTTTGTGACAACCGCCCGTATCAGAGACAGTCTTGGCACATGTCTCACCCACCTTTCGACCATCCGCTCTCCACGTCGCGGAAACCACGCGCACCTACCGGGTCACGCTACCCCTCGCCTGCCTCTGATCGAAGTTTGACGCCACCACCAGCTCCTCGTGCTCCACGATCGCCGTCGCCATGGCGACGTGCACGTACACGGCCGCCAGAAAACTAGTCGGTGCGGCCAGTGGGGGTGAGGCCGCGAGATCACAGGTGCTACCTACATATATACCCCCGTCAGCGTTTATATTGAAGAACAAAGTTCATGTAGTTGTCGATGGAGTGGCTACTATGGTACTTGTGGATACAGGCGCGACAGTCTTGGTGATGAGTGTAAATTTTAAGAACCTGCTTGCACCAAAATAGATGTTTTGCCTGTACCGTGGGGTGACATTTCGTGGTGTAAGTAGTGACGTGTTGTGTCTGGTGGGATATTGTACTGTGGACGTCTCGCTGTGTGGCAAGGTGTTTTGCACAGAGTTTGCGGTTATTCCGTGGTCTACACATGACGTTATCTTGGGTATTGACTTCTTGTGTGAGTGTAGGGCAACTGTAGACTGCAGAAGTGGGCATCTTTCTATACACGGTTTTTTCCCAACGGCGCTCTTGGAAAATTCCTGTCCGGAGGAATGCATCTTTTTTGTCTCCGTGGATACAGTCGTTCCTGCATTTTCTGCTGTGTGTATTCCCGTGACATGCTCCGGTAACAACTGTGGCACATTTGACGCCACACTCGAACCAATTTCCTTGGCATGCCTGAAAAAGAACATTCTCATTCCCCATTGTAAAGCGTCAGTCGTTGATGGGTGGGCAGGTGTGTGGACAATGAACAGTTTCATGGAGCCTGCAATTCTGCCAGGCGGCATAAAACTTGCAGTATTTAGACCCGAATCATGTACGACGCTGGTTGCGCTTGTTGATGCTACCAACCAAAATGAACATCTAGGCTTAGAAGGTTCAGAAGATGCCCGATTGCTACAAATGGTCAGCAAGTCACTTGACCAAAGCGAACGTCATACACTGCTCGACGTTCTATCTAAGCACTCGAAAGTGTTCGATTTTTCTAAATACAGCCAAAGGCCCTTAATCCCAGCGTCCCGGATACGTCATCAGATCCACACCGAGTCGGCGCATCCCATTAGGCAGAAACCTTACCGAGTGGCACCATCGGAGCGGAATATCATCAACGAGCAAGTCCAAGAAATGCTGGAAAAAGGAATAATACAGGAATCGGCAAGTCCGTGGGCTGCTCCCGTTATTTTATTTAGGAAGAATGATGGTACGTGGATATTTTGCGTTGACTACCACTGACTGAATTCTGTTACCAAGAAAGACGTCTATCCACTGCCGCGCATCGATGACGCTCTAGGCGGCCTGCATTCCGCGTCCTACTTTTCATCTGTCGACCTAAGATCAGGTTACTGGCAAACTCCGATGCACGCAGCTGACAAAGAAAAGACGGCATTCGTTACGACCGACGAACTTTATGAGTTAAACGTTATGCCATTCGGATTATGTAATGCTCCTGCGACATTCAAAAGATTTATGGACTCTATATTGCGTGGTTTAAAGTGGCATATATGCATGTGTTACCTTGATGATGTCGTAATTTTTGGACGTACGTTTGAGGAGCACAACACTCGCCTAGACCTCGTGCTCAGCTGCATTGAAAAAGCTGGCCTTGTATTGAATTCGAAAAAGTGCCACGTTGGCGAGCGACAGACATTGGTGTTAAGACATCTCGTCGACAAAGATGGCATTAGACCTGACCCACAAAAGACAGCGGCCGTTTAATCGTTCGATCGTCCTAAATCTGTGAAACAACTGCGTAGCTTCATCAGGCTCTGCTCGTATTTCCGCCGGTTCGTACCCAAGTTTGCGGATGTCGTTCACCCCCTGACGAGCCTTCCACGCAAGAACAGCCCGTTTCAGTGGACCTCCGAGTGTGATGCCGCTTTTTACAAGCTGAAGTGTTTGTTACCTTCGCAGCCAATACTTCGGCACTTCAATCCTTCGTCGCCCACGGAAATTCACACAGACGCAGGTGGCATCGGTATCGGTGCCGTTCTCGTTCAGCGTTCTGGCAAGAAGGAACACATTGTGGCGTACGCAAGTCGTTCTTTAAGCAAGCCTGAACGCAACTACACAGTGACCGAACAGGAATGCCTAGCGGTAGTCTTTGCCGTGCAACGGTTTCGCTCGTACATTTATGGTCGCCCGTTCACTATCGTTACAGATCACCATTCCCTGTGTTGGCTGGTCAACCTTCGTGACCCATCCGGCCACCTCGCACGATGGGTCATTCGTTTGCAAGAACATGTCTTCACCATTTCATACAAGACTGGCCGTCTACACGCTGATGCGGATTGCCTCTCCAGAATGCCGCTACCATCGACAGATTGTGAAGGCGATAACTTTGACCACCTTATTGCTTCTCTGTCGTCTGGCTTTCCTACTGCCGTGACTTTCGCCGCTGAGCAGCGTAATGACCCAAGCTTGAAAGCTCTCTTCCCTGGAGCGAGAAATTCATTAAGCGAAGGCCGATTCTGCGTCCGAAATGGTCTTCTTTACCAGAGAAACTTGTCCACGACGGGCGCCCGCTTTCTGCTAGTTGTTCCTGCGTCCCTCCAAACGCCTGTTCTGCGTCTCACGCATGATGACCCCACCTCTGGCCATCTAGGCACCGCACGAACACTTAGTCGCACAAAATAGCGGTTCTATTGGCCGAAAATGAGCAAGACAATTTAGAACTACCTGGCCAGCTGTACGCAGTGCCAGAGCCACAAGCGGCCCTCCTCGGGTCTAGTTGGTCACCTGCAAACTATAAAGCTTCCCGGTTCCCCTTTTGAAAAGGTCGGCATTGATCTGATGGGACCATTTCCACGCTCCTCAAAAGGTAACCGGTGGATAATTGTATGCGCCGACTACCTGACGCGGTACTGCGAAACAGCAGCCTTATGCTCCGCCACGGCAGTCAAGGTTTCGGAGTTTCTGTTGCATTCAGTCATCCTCCGACACGGACCTCCTCGCGTAATAATAAGTGACCGTGGACGACAATTTACCGCTGATATTGTCGAATCATTGCTTAGTTTGTGTGCCTCCAAGTTCCAACACTCAACTGCGTATCATCCACAAACTAACGGCCTCACCAAGCGCACAAACCGAACGCTGATCAACATGTCAATGTACGTCGCCTCCGACCACAAAAACTGGGATGACGTTTCACCATTCGTCACGTACGCCTTCAACACGTCGAAACACGAAACGACAGGCTACAGCCCTTTCTATCTGCTCTACGCTCGCTCACCTCGACATACGCCGGACACTATCTTTCCTTTTGTCGTTCATGACGATTTAACAATTGCGGAAACTTTGTGTCGTGCCGGAAGAGACACGTCGACTTGCCTGCCTACGTACACTGGCAGCGCAAGAGTCCTCCAAAACTCGCTACGACAGTCAACACAGGCATGTAACCTATTCCCCCGGTGATCTAGTGTAGGTGTGGACCCCAATACGCAGACGCGGCGTGAGCCAAAAGCTACTGGCACACTACGCCGGTCCTTTCGTGATACTCCATCGTCTCAGCGAGGTCAACTATGAAATTGCACGTGTCACCACTAGTGGCCGACGTTCATGCAAGACAGGGGTGACGCATGTTGCCCGCCAGAAGCCGTTTACACGAAGGATGCAAGAATGACTCGCCCAGAGGGCTTCGTCTGAGACCGGAGGAATGATAAGAAGTATCACTACCAGGAAAAACAAGGGAAGCGCAGGTAGAGAACGAAGACGACGTTGCCTTCACTGCAATCCCTCTGAGTGGGTACGAGCCATGGCGGTGTAGATCATCATCATTAGACTGTGATCGTGGACTCAGGGTCCATTAAAAAAACCCCATTAAGTTACCTTGCCTTGTGTAACAATATTATTAGGAAACAATATCGACTGACCACGAGGAAGCTGTTACCAAGCAATAGGATAGCGAGTTCTGGCTCAGAATTTCGTACAAAACCAGCTTATTCTGTTAATTATTTTGTTGACATTCTCCTAAATAGCATGTCTTTTGACCAACGCTTATCGCAGAATTGCTAATAAACAAAACCAAATCACAATTTTAACACGTGCATTAGAATAATGTATCTACTTCTTATTCTGTTTTTAAAGATAATGTATAATTCTATAACAGATCGTATGTGCCAGCTAGTACAACTAAAGCTTTCAAGCTAAGCTGGACTTTTCGCTAAGAAATGTACATTATTTATCTAGGATTTCAAATGCGTAGATAATTATTTTTACTTTTTTCTATTTGTTTTGTACACTACTGCAGACATTAGACCAAGCAGGAGAGGATGTACATAAACAAACACAAAGAAACGAGAATATCTACGCTCTTTTCGCAGCAAGGGTGAAGAAGATGGTAATTAATTCCACTTTCTTATTGTTGGCGGGAAGAATGAATGTTTATATAAATTAGTTCTTGCGAATACAGGTGTGATACGATGGCTGTGTTTGTGATGTTAAGCTTGTCTGATAAGTTTCTGAAAGTAATAGTGAGATTTTCTTTCGAGCTTACCAAAATAAACCAAAGATAAAAAATTTAAACGTACTGGTTTTCTTCTTCCAGATAGTGGCTTTGATTCATTGGCTAAGAAGACTGTGACATTTCTTTTTAAAATGAATAATGTGATATATTTCTAACTTCATCCGGTGAATTCAAGAAGCAGATTCATTTAGAACTAATTTTGAGCACAAAACAAGTTGCAATTTTTGTCAAACCTTGATAAGAACACATGGTTGTTCTATGTACTTTCGTTTAAAAATGGTAAATATGCCTAAATATAATAAGAGCTTCATACGATTCTTCGGAAGCAAACCTTGAACAACATTTTTTTTTTCGTAGTGCTGTCACATACTTAGGGAATGCGCCGGGTGCACTCTCGGGCCAGAATGAGTAAATTGCAATTCGTACACCGTAAAGCATTTCTTTGAGAATCTTTTTTAGCGTCATTATAATGCAATCTGTAATTAATCTCGATTTCTGTGGAAAGTAACCACGGCTCCTTTACTAAACCAGGCCACTGTTAAATGCGTATGATACGCCACAGGCGATTTGTAAGCAAGCTTATATGGTATTTAAGAAATAAGTGTACATTTAAGGACTGCTTTTTTCTTTGTCAGACACACTATATATTACTGAGATCTAACATACAATCAGGCCAAGGAAAGTGTGCGTGGGATATTTTCAGATTTAATTACAGTGTAAATGGAAATAAATTGAACGAAAAGGTAACTTGCCGTGGGGAGGAACCGAACCTGCGACCTCCGAATATTGCGTTCGATGATCTACCAACCGAGCTACAACGGCGGCTATCCCGCCTCCTTCGTCTACTTTATGGGATATATATGTTCATTAAGCGTGGAAGCGTTAGTCAGCACCGCCAGTAGCCATGGCGGCGAGTGTGGAACACCTTCTGTCTGCCTGTTTGGCGGATATAAATGATTACGCATTCAGAACAATCGCATTCGATGCACCAGACGCACGTCGGAGCGTTCCGCGACATAGCGTTGTATTAATTCCCTCCCAGTTCAGGGGTGAGACCGTACAGCTGTGCAAAGAAATTACCCGCTCAACGAATAACTCATCACGTCCCGGCCATATAGCCCAGGTTGGAGTGCGCAACAGTAACTGCGAAGGAATCTGTATGAGAAAGTGTATTGAAGGTCCCGAGCACTTCATTCATAATCACCGGCTCCTGACTGTCATTGTCCCAAATTGAGTAGCCGGAAGGAAGAGAAAAAAAACTACAAAAACTGCGCAAAAAAGACAACACAGAAGGCACACGCACAAGCTGGGTGAGTTAGATACTAACTCAGCCAGCGTTCATTCCTCTGAAGAAGAATAAGGAGGTCAACCAGACGCGCACCCTGTTTTCTACTCTATATTGTGAGAAGGGGATTAAAAGGAATAAAAAGAACGATAGGAAACCACTATCAGTGAGGAACGTGTGGGTTTCTTTATTGCGGGAATGCAAGTGACCCTTGCTTCCATTTTTCACCCTTAATTTGCTGTAACATACTACACAAGAGTATGCTATACTTCACCCTTTCCAATCCTCCTTTTTCTCTCGACCATCACACCACTACTGCTCACCAACATTTCGCTTTCCCACCCCTCACTGGGATGTTTGTACAATCAAGTATTTATTTAATTTGCATCGTTCTCAATTTTTTGGTCACGCATTATATGATGATTTTTTCGCACACAACCAACGATGCCGATGCCGGAATTTCTTTAGCGCTCTCATAACTATATCGTAGTTTTGGGACGTAACACTCCGCATATCATTAAAAGCCACTCCTAACCACAGGCGGCACAGTAAAGTCCCGTCGGGGAACGCACTTGATTGCAGGTGCTGACCATATTCTCGGCGTCTAACTACTACGACATTGGCAGCAACCGTGGGGCGTACGTCAAGCTGGTCGGCCCCAAGCTGGTTCCTCACACCGTCATGTACGTCAGCACGGCGCAGACGAGGAAGGCAACCATCCAGCAGAGGTATGGATCCTGCAATCCGCAGTACTGCGGTAGCTCACGTGTCTGAGACTGTATGCTGGCACCCGAGTTTTAAACACGGAACATATCTTAGTTGCACAATGTCACGCGTCGTGCGTTGGTGGCGATGTCCACACCCCCACATCGCATACTCTCGTATGGTGCCGTGTGCTTGCGTCTCGTGCCAACCATAGAATTTCCTAAAATTAACTAGAGGGGACTCTGGTGCTGCGATCGTTCAGCGACTATGGGAATGATGGGCAGTACACACATTTGCCCAGTCTTCGTACTGGCGGGCGGCGAATCGTACTAGCGGCTTCATTTATTGCTGGTTACGGTTTTGTTTTGAAGAAAAAAAAAAAGAACCCTTTTGAACTTTGTGACCCGATTCGACATGGTAAGCCTAAAAGAATAAGGTTGTGAAGCGCAAACGCTGAGCATTAGCTAATTTGTTTTTTTTTTTTGTGAAAAAACAGCTCCAAGTCACACGAACACACACGGAGCCAGAAGCAGGCCAGAAGTACGAAAATTCGACAAATGTGTGTACTACCCATCATTACCATGCTCACTGAATCGCCGTGTGTTGCAGCTCCCATAGACACTAGCGCCAGAGTTTTCTCTAGTGTATATTAGGAAACTCTATGGTGCCAACTGTATGCTCCCCAGCCCCTTGCCTCGCAAGGCCGATGCAGGCACCATCTGCTAGTAAAAACCCACTCTTCGAGCTGCACAACCGTTCAATGCCCCCCCCCCCCCCCGTATGGATCGCACATCAGCGTTTTAAGGCAACGTTTCTTTCATTAAATAGATAAGAATAATAAAGACGAAATAACAATTAAGAATTCCCAAACCATACCAAATTACGCAACATTCCACTCTGTGACGCATTCACTCGAGTTCCTCTGTGGGAAGATGCGGGCGGCATTCTTTTAACAAAAATACGCGTATTGTTTCTCGGTAGTCAACACCATGCATAAACGATCATTATGCTGAGATAAAAGAAATATGCGCCATACATATAGTTAATATATGTAGATGATTTGTGTGTTTCAAAACAACACTTATGGATCCAACAACGTTTACAGCTTGGGTATAAGTCAGCGCTTGGTTTATGGTTCTAAATATCTGAGTGCAATCGAGTATTCCCCGAATCATTTGCGTTCAAAACACCGTAGGTACACTGAACCGTCGGGACGGCTCTATGCTCCCCCATAGTAGAGTACTTAGTACTCTGAATTGTTAACCACTATTTCTAACCCTACCCGTCGCAATGTTCTGTTGGAGTGTAATCGATGTTCACTGTCTGTGAGAATAGATTTCTTTAAACAAAGTAGAGTACCCTGTACTCTAAATCGTTACCCATTTTTTCTGACCCCCCCCCCCCCTAAGGGTGCTGTTGTGCGCGCGGCCTCGTGAACTGTGAGGCACGCGGGACGGCTTTATGCTCTCCCATAGTAGAGCACCTAGTACTCACAACCGATAGCCATTGTTGTATAAACAGAAACCTCCGCGGGGCAGCTATAAGCTCTCACATAGTATAGCACCTAGTACTCTAAATCGTTGCCCACTCTTTCTAAACCTAACCACGTGTGAGGCCCACGGGACGCCTTTATGATATCCCATAGTAGAGTACCTAGGCTCCTTGTCTTGACATTCTGGGAAGTGACTGACAGTATCTGCCATAGACATTCCTTTTGCGTAATAATTTATTGCGAGCTTTGCTGAAGTTGAACTTTATCTTTTATACATCAAAGGGACTGCGAGTACCTCCTACTCTAAATCATAAACAACTTTCTTTAAACAAACTGTTCCCACCCAGACGTTAATTGTCGGAAAGTTACCCTGGGACGACTTTCGGCTCTCCCATAGTAGAGTACGAAGTACTCTAAATTACTAAACACTTTTTTTTTCTAGGAGGAGGAGGAATAAACTTTATTATAAGAAACCAGCAGGTTTAGGTGGCCGGGCCTCCCATGAGGGGACGTCAAGGGCTTGCCTCGACGCCGCCTCACGGGCGTGCTGGGTCGCCCAGGTTTGGTCGTCAAGAGCGGGGCTCCGCAGAGCCTCATGGAGCTTCGACGAAAGGGTCGTGGTGTTAGTGTGTCTGTACTGTGCCGGGCACTCCCACAGGATGTGTGGAAGCGTAGCCGGGTGAGTGCCACAGCACCGGCAGTGGGAGGTTGTGTACACGTCCGGGAATATGAGGTGAAAGCGGGCAGGTGAGATATACGTGTTTGTTTGAAGTAGAAACGCACATTTTTTTTCTTAATAGACGGCAGTTGTGAACTGTCGCATATGAATTTTGAACCCAGTATACGTATACTGGGGCGGCTTTCGCTCTCTCATAGTACAATACCAAGTAGTCTGAATCGTTGAATGCGTTTTATAAACACACACCCATTTGACCCATTCCCTATATATAGTGTCAGTTGTGAGTAACATGCTTTGATTCCATGGTATCAAGTGTGAGGCCCACAGGACGGCTTTCTGCTCTCCCGTAGTAGAGTACCTATACTCGGCGACAACTTTCTGTGGCAGCACAGCCAAGGCTATGAAGCCCAAGCACGCCCTTTTTTTACTACGTTTCTGCATGTAGTCCGCGAACAATAAGTTTCGTGCACTGCGCAGCAGGATGGAAAATATAAAAAGAAAATATGTGAATATATGTTCAAGATTGCTCCCACTATTATTAGGAATCGTCACACGTGCAGGTTTTTCGTTCTTTGCTGTTTCTGGTTTTCTGGTGCCATTTCACCTTTTCCATGCCCCGGTAAACGGCGATGACGTCGCTCGGTTGCAGCAATTTCACATCAAAGCTTGTGAGCGACCATGAGTGCGTGTTCATCAGGTGATCGGTATTCATCGAGCAGGGAGAAACGAAGACAGTGGTGCGTCGTAAAATATTTAGCTTGCCGCACATGCAATCACCGAGTAGTTGTGTGCGAGTGGTGCCATCAGCGAAAGTGGGACTGAAAGTCACACCGGCAACCTGCCAGTCTTCAGCAACACCAGCTGCTCGAAAAAAAAAAAAAAAGAAGGTGCGATTGGAAACTGTACGTGAAATCAGTGCCCTTTTTCCTAAATTGCGTTGCATACGTGCTCGGTGGTTCGACTGCTTAATATTGTTGATACAACAACGCTGAAGACCGCGTACCGTAACACCGCTCCCATCAGCGTCTACGAATGGAGTCGTTCCTTTCGCTTTGCCCATAGGCACCCGACAGTGGACCAGATAGCACGACGAAGCTCTTTGGGCCGCCTCAGCATCGTTGGTACCGACTGCCAGGGATACCAAAAAAAAAAAAAGAAAGTCTCTCTGAAGACTACGAGACGCTGAAGTGTCAATGCCCTTTTTGGCGCGTTTTCAAAGAACGCTTCCTTGGCGCTTACATACTCAGCCGTCACCTGCCTGCTCACAACTAAAAAAAGTTTGCAGCATATCCACGGAGTGAATGATGGAGAGTGGGGCGAAGCATTCGTCCGTCCATGCGTCCGTCTGTGTGACCGTCCATGCGTCTGTTCGTGCGCCCGTCCCTGCGTTCGTTCATGCATCCGCCCCTGCGTCCGTTCATGCGTCCATCCATGCATTGTCTGTGTGTCCGCTCGTCCATCTATTTAACACTCCAAGTCCCACCATCTCGCATCTTTTAGATGCGGAGCATCTAATACTCGAGGCTTGTAGTGCGGCGCCGTCCGCAAGCTTCCTCCTCCTCCTTCCACCATCTGTGCATCCCTTCCTCCTCTACACACCGCGTGCGCTTCTCCTCTTCACGAACATTCGCTAGCTGTATAATGTAGCGCGCATGCGCCGTCACGCTTCGAGAACATCGGCTGCTGACGCGCGCGCATGCGCCGTCGCGCTTCGAGAACATCGGCAGCTGACGCGCGCGCATGCGCCGTTGCGCTTCTCCCCCTTCTCGAACATTCGACAGCTGACACGCGCATGCACCGTCACCCACCATCTGTGCCGCGCGCGCTTCTCCCCTTCGAGAACATTCTACAATTCTCTTGATTCTCCAGTGGACGCGCATGCGCCGTCGCGCTTCGAGAACATTCAACAGCTGACAGTGCATGCGCCGTCACGCTGTATATATATTCAAGGTCGGCGCTCGCTCGCTCAGTTGCCGCTCGTCGGTTGGTTTGTACGGCGCGTCGACGTCCAAGATCGCGGTGAAATGAATGCCAACGAATCCACAAACACAATGATCGACGTCCCTTCGACCAGCGCCGCCCTTTCGCATACGTGTGTACGTGTTCACTCATTTAACACCCCATTCCACAACCACGTTAACCAATTTAGCCATCGACCCAAGTAAGTCGCACTTTAACACCCCGTTAACCAATTATATGCTCCGCATCCTCCTCAGTGTTCCCCCGAGGGAAGCTGCGGGCAATCTTTTCATCATATATTCCCTGTATAGAAGCACCGCCATTCAGTGGACATTCCAAGGACTAAACGAGAGGTGGCACACGCACACTTTCTTACGGCTTGCGCTTCGGGTCTACTTCCCACCTTCAACCACCTTGAGTTCATGGTATATACTAGTTCACTGTATTCATGGCACTGCGGCCCAATGCTCGCTAAACCTTTCTAAAACCAAGGAGGTTACTCCCAGCGAGTATAACGTAGCAACCTTTTCCTGTCAGATAGTGCTCAATGTACATGCCAGTGGCTGCTAATGGGGATCGCAGCGTGCGCGTTGACTAAAAGCCGAATGCTCCTGTCTCTCATTTTCCATTAGCAGTAATTGGCATGTACATTGAGCACTATTTTTATTGTTAAACAACGCACGAAAGAAATCTCTCACCGGCACCACCTTGAAGGTCAAAATGTTATACTTGGCACCACCTTGCAGATCAAAGCGTAAGACTGGTTACATACTACGACGGGACGCGGGATGAACGGGTGCCGCTATAAGGAGTTTCGCCCCTAAAAAGAGAATAATATGTACCGGCAATTCCAGTTTTGCTGCGTCTACTTGCTAGGCTACGCATTGGATGACTTGGTTTTGCTGCGCCTACTCGCTAGGCTGTGTTCTGGCGCTACCATCAGTTCTCGTAAACTGCATTGCCGGGTGCCTATACTCTGTTTCAGAAGTTCTTTTCAGCACTGTGGAGGCTACAGGGCCCCCCAGCCAATTGGAAAGGCGATTAGCTCCTCCACATGTATTCATCCGCGCCGTATTATCTGCTCACCGTCTTTACTGCGTCTGCTCGCCGAATTGTCCTTGCACGCTCATTGCGTGTAACATGGGTGGTTTATTAACTTTTAAAAATAAGCGAACAGTCAAACAAGTAATAAAACTAAACTTCAGAAAGTGTGGGATCTTAGGCATTTAATATGTGGCTCTACGGAAGATCGGGAGACGTTCACACCAGTGAATAACTTCACTTCGGGGCTCTTCAACGCTGTTCGGGGCTCTGGCATGACTGCTTCTTTGTCGACGCGTTCCTTCACGTCTCTCGCTGTAATAATTCGTTTCAATATTTTTTTGTGTGCGTTTCACCAAAGGATCATCCGACGAGGGCGGAACGCTGCGCGAGGTTGCATGTCCGATATTTAGAGATTCAGCGTTCTTGGTATAGCGACACAACCCAAGCCCTGGCCTCTGCGCGTTAATCAGAAACGGCTACGCATGCAGCATATCTCGCTAATAACGACAAAACGTACCTGATGCTTCATACTCGGAGTAAGATGAAACAAATCGATGGCTGATTTCATCATTTCTTTATTGCTGTCAGCGCTGTGGCCGTTCAGCAGGAGCAAGTTCGGATCCAAGCGGGTGGTCGCTTCTGCATGGGTGCTGCCATGTTGATTTGTAACCATAGTTACCGCTGGTAACCGACACAAATAATTAAATGCGTAGAAAATAAATGATATGAAGAAAAACTTATCGCCTATCGATGCGGCGTAACACACACCAAAAAAACGCAAAATTTAGGCAATCCTGCCAATTTCAAGGCACTTATATATGGGACTATGTTTCACTGGGCAAGCGTGTGGCTTTCTTACGCCCCATTTCTTTGGTATAGCGCTGAACCGAAGTGGTGAAACAGAGTATAGGTAACAGAGGCATTGGTGTATATTACTCTGTTGACTGTGCGAAAACGGCTTTCTTGGCCGAGTAAAGATAGCGTTTCACCCACTTGGATTTACGAACGTCAGGCGCCCGTTCATGACTGATCGGTGCCAAGATTTCTGCTTTTCATCGTTGCCTTCACGTCCCCTGAAAAAATAACGTGAGCGTCCCCAGAATGTTCCTGCCTGGCTATAAGAGGAAAACAATTATGCCGATCAAGTATGCACTGAAATTTAGGAAATGGTTTCTTGCCTTTGCGTTGTTCCAATCGTCCAGCACCTGCTCGGCTGCACCTTTTTCTTCTCTGAAATGAATCTCAATGCTCCAAAGAAGCGTCGTGTTCTTTCCCCTCAAAATGAACATTTTATTACCTTCCTGCCAAGTAAATGTAAGATTTATTGCCTGGTGGTCGTGCAAAAAAAAGTACATGTTGAATACGCTTGCGAAACCGAAATCGCACGCAACCGAACTACTTGGCGTAGTAGCACATGTGCACAAGCTCCACCCACGTATAGCTTTGGCTGCGCTGCCACAGAAAGTTGTCGCCGAGTGTAGTTATCTAAATCGTTACCAACTTTTTCTAAACACACATATGATTTCTTATTCTGTTGATCAGATTTCTGCTGTTTGCTCTAATGTGAAAATGTTAGTTTTTGTGTTGTGATGATGAACGTACAATTGTGAAAATGTGAATGTATTCCAGAGTACTGATTCGTCACGCATAACATATGCTGTGTACATAGTGTAAATAAATTTCTTCTAAACATCATGTCTTCACTTCGACGAAGTGACGTTTGTCGTGATACATAGATGTGCCGAAGTGCACGTGCCCGTATTATTACTGAAATGTTATGAAACCTTTGTTTTCTGCACATAGTGTAAATAAACTTTTTCTAAACGCGAATAGCCTTACTTATCATAAATGTTAGGCTCACGGGACGGCTTTTTGCCCTCCCTTGGTGGAGTACCATGTGTTATAAATCGTTAACAACCTTTTTTTTTCTAAATCAATAACTCTCTAAAGCGTTTACAGTTTATTCTAATCTCATTGACACTTTTTTAGTGAGAACGCTTGGGACGGCTCTATGCTCTTCCATAGTGGCATACCAAGTACTCTAAATTGTTAACCACTTTTTTCAGTGTTGCTGTTTGGGATAGCTGGTTACAGCTCTCCCATTGTACAGTTCCGAAGTACTGTGATTTGTCTACTACTTGTTCTAAACACCTCGTTCGGAGCAGGTTCCTGCTTTCCAGTAGTAGATAACAGGGAATAAGTAAATACAACAGAGCATTTGGCTGTTCTTAACCGTCTTTTGTCAGCTGATGTGGCGCAATCCCATGGTACTAATTGTTGTCTAAATCTTGCGTAATATTTGTTATATGTCAGGTTATAACAGACCAATATCTCCTAACAATTGAATTACCCGCATGTCGATATATTTTCTGTTATACAGCTTTGTAAGGAGTGTCAGTATTTTAGAAAGTGTCACGTACCCCTTTGCAGGAGCGGTTACATTGAGCACAGCGCCCTCAGGGAGCTCAAGCAGCACATATACGCCTGCCAGACGCCACTACGGGCCGAGTTCCAAAAGCACGATCCAGAGGGAAAAGGTGCTGCGAAAATTTGCCTCATGTCACTGAATATCTTACAAGTATGCTTCACTGCGGTTTACTCAAACAATGTGCGTTTAAGCCGTGATAACTGTTCCGTGCGGTAAAATAAAGCAGGCCTTGGCACAATAAAAAATGACGACTTGTCAGCATGCTTATTAACTCGTTTCGTCACGTGTTTGTGGCGTTGAGAAATATACAGCGGCCAAAGCCAGCAAAGATTGAACTCTTCACAAGGCAAATCCGTGTCTAGAAAGAGCGATACACTCAATACGACAGCGACAGGCATGACCATCGCAAATTTGGCATGCAAGTCTAACGCGTCAGCTTTCAAAGAAGCCGACTCAGCAAGAAAATTGTGTGTATGTCTGTCCGTCCATCCGCCAGTCTCCCAGTCACGTTAGCCGAATCTCTATTTAAGAACTCACAGCATACCCACTGAGTGAATGATGATGAGTGGGCGAAGCGTCCGTCAGTTCGTCCGTCCGTGCGTTTGTCTGTCCCTCTCTGTCTACCTGTCTGTCTGTCTGTCTGTCTGTCTGTCTGTCTGTCTGTCTGTCTGTCTGTCTGTCTGTCTGTCTGTCTGTCTGTCTGTCTGTCTGTCTGTCTGTCTGTCTGTCTGTCTGTCTGTCTGTCTGTCTGTCTATTTAACACTCCAAGTATTGTCATCTCGCATCCTTTCAATATATATTCATCATATACAAGTAACGCCATTCAGCGGACATTCCAAGGACTAAACGAGAGGTGGCTACCTATTACTACAACTACTACTACATACAACGCGGACGCTATACCCACGGCATGAGGAGTTTCGCCCCTAAAAAGTGTGTAAAACAAAAGCTTGTCGATAGTGGTATACAGGTGCATAGAAAATACGCTTGTTTCTGCAACCCATCAGGGAGCACAGCGCAGCCTCTTTGGGGGAGGAAAAGTGGAGATAAAAAGGGGGACGCCATTTTCTGAAGTTCTCATCAGTACCCACAGCATCGATTACCAGGCCCGGGGTACCTATTCTTCCATTTGTAAAAATGGTGCACTGAGAATTGAATACACTGCATCCCGCTTTGGAGGCGGATGCTCGAACTACTCGAAACAGCGGCGGTTCGAGACACTATCAGAAAGCGGCATCTTCTTTCCACTCTCCTCTATCTCTTACTTCTTATCTCTATCCTTCGGGACGCTGCGCCACGCTTTTTTATGGGTTTGTATAGTACTGGACTCGGTTCACAATGCCGATCGGTACCCGCCGGCTTAAGTGCACAGGCATGCTGGTGAACGCTCCCTATACGCTATGTAACAACGAACGCCCCCTAAATATGCCCATTGCAACAAATGCTTTTACTTGTTACAAGACGATGGGGCGTGCAAACATCGACACAAAAAAGTCACGACAGCAGAAGAGTTGACTAACCGAAAAGGTTCATAGTGGCGGAAAGGACGGTAGGCACAAAAAGTTTACTGCACGAGCATGAACCCCAGTCATGAACCACAGTCAACTAGCCCAGGTTTCTGTCATTCCTAAAATTCCTACACAACGTACGCAAGCTGTTCGATAAAACATCGTTCAGCAAAGTCTGAAGGTCCCCTTTCCCACAGAAAGTGTCGATTAAACGTATAAAACAACAATAAAGGCAAGCAAACAGCGTCGTGGTCAAGCATGGTCCAGTTGCAGCGCCGGTTGGTTAACGAATCCGCACGGTCGAGATAAGAATCGACGTTCCCGGTGCACAGCGGAGTAGTGAATGGCTAAATGTTATGTTCGCGTGTTGCCGAGGCGGCACTGTGGACGCAGTTTCATGCCGCTGCTATAAAAACAAGCGTCCGTACGTCGTTAGCGGTGAGTTCTTTTGTACACAACTGCACGGAGAAGAGCGCTCGCGAGTGCACTCGGCTAGCCGAGCTGCACCACGTGGTCGACAGGCAAGGGCTGTTGTCATCATCCCTGGTTCGCGACAATGCAGTTGCACAAGTCTGTACAGGTGATCTAAATGTCGATCTAGATAATAACCGCAGCTCTGACCAAAAGCGCGTCGTGCGAACGTTAACGATGATATTTTGCGAGGCCAATTCAGAAGGCCAAGAATGAAGCGTGATCCTTTAGTTACAAGGCCTATAACCAACACGCTAAGACAAAAGGCGTAGGTTATTGGCTTAGACGAGAAAAAAAACGAGAAGGATCATGTGTGTAGCTCACTGCAGCTGAGAGGCTTGACAAAACGTCTTTTAAAGTACTTGATATACAGAGTATACTCAGATAAGAGGTCGTGCATTCAAAGCGTTTGCACCTTATATCAATGCAGTTTGCAATCGAGTAGACTTTGTATTGAAGCTCCATTCGAAGCCACACATGGCGGGCGTTGTAATTTTAGTCAAGAAGGAAGAATCTATGCAGGATCTCATCTGGTTGTAAGTGTAGAGTTTAACCGTAAGATTGGCTATGGCTGTGGCTTTCCGTGAAACTTTATTTTAGGACAATATCGGCACGGTGTCGTCGGGCTTCTGTTGAGGGTACATCGTGAAACGGCCCAACGAAACGCTTAACTTGCGATCGTTGAAACGCGTGGTTGGCAGTCAAATTTCGTGAAGTCGAAGTTTTCCTGATGCGCCCGAAGCTCCAGGTCGGTTTTACATGTTCTTCAAGAACATCATTCGAACATCTCGAAATATATTAACAAAGCAAGTGTCTTTTGATCACTAATATGAACGGCACATTCATATAGTTGAAATATATTGACCTTGCGCAAGTGTGGCAGTTTAGAAACGTCGGTAAGACACTTGCTAACGGAACATGCGTTTCGTCGGTTCTAAACTCAGTATCGACGTCAATTTTTATTATTTATTTATTTACTTCACGCGTTCTCCTGTTCACAACTCCAAAAAACGCTCCGTGTGCTGGCAACACCGATCGAGAAAACAAAGATGGCTACTCTGAACGGGGTCAACGCAGCACTTTCACTTGGCGCTGTGCCGAAGTTGGTTGATTGTGGCATCGGATCACACCGGTCTCAGGTGCTCACCTGCGAAGTCGGAGCTGTTGATATATTTGCCCAAACGCCGGGGTGCCAAGCCCAAAGGCTGGAAACCTCCGGCGGAACGCAATATCACCCTCCACACCAGATATGGTCGTACTGTACCCAGGGTAGACACCATCAAGGTCCTCGGCATGATCATCGAGTCCCGCGGAACCAACACCCAAACAGTACACAAGCTCAAGACTAAGACTGAGAATGCCATATGACTCGTACGTAGAGTAGCCAACAGGCACCATGGCCTCAAAGAAGACAACCTGCTGCGTCTCGTACACGCGTTTGTTTTGTGCTATTTTACCTACGTTGCCACTATACACAAATGGCTACGTGCTGAGCGCGATCAACTCAATGCGCTTATTCGCAAGGTGGTCAAACGAGCCCTTGGCCTCCCTGTCACCACTCCAACGTACAAACTACTTGAGCTTGGCGTACATAACACGCTAGAAGAGATCGCCGAAGCTCAGGAACGCGTGCAATTGACCCAACTCACTACCACCAAGGCGGGCCGCCATATTCTGCGCAAGCTCGGCTTCTTCTCCTCGAGGGCCAGGGACCCCCCAAAGGTCACTCTAATTCCCCGTAAAATCCGCGACCTTATCACGATCGCTGCTATACCACGAAATGTACACCCCGAATAGAACAGAGGCAGGCGCCTTGTGCGGGCGACCGCCATTCTCAAGTGCATAGACATGGAAGCGGACAACGTCTCGTTCGTGGACGCCGCTGCCTATCGCAACAACCAAGCCTTCGCCGCGGTCGCGGTATCATCCGCGCAGCAGACTCTTAACTCAGCCACAATCCTCACTCGAAAACCGGAAGTAGCGGAGCAAGTAGCTATAGCTATAGCTATGCTCGACAGCAAACGGGAATTCATCTACAGTGACTCCAGGCCGGCCATCAAAGCCTTCGAACGCGGAGTCATCTCCGACCAGTCGCTACGTATCCGCTGAAGGATTCCACCAAGGGTGGAATCCTTCAGGACCCCAATAAATGTTTTTCATCCATTCATCCATCCATCTCTCATCCGCGGATCTGGGGAAACGAGACTGTTCATAATCAGCCTCTCGGGCAGCTTCGGAAGATTTTCCGAGCCAGAGCTTCTTTTGATGTAGAGCCTTCTAGACATGAATACGTATCCTGCTCAATGCGGACCCGAGTGCCCTGAAGCACCACACTGTCATCTGGTTCCCCGCCCATCTCGGCCAGGTGCCGGGTGCCCTATCCAACCTCAACGAGATCGCCCATGATGCAGCGCGCGCACTTACCGACCGCACTACCACAGGGCAACCTCATCTTGCTGGGTTAGATACCAATCGGGATGCACCAATTACGTACAATGAAATTACAAAGCACTTTTACCTGGAACGCCGCATTTTTCCACCCCCACACCCGAAACTTAACCGACCGCAGGCATTAACCCTATAACTATTACAGACACACACGTGCCCAAACCTTGCCACGCTTCACGTTTATTATCCCGACGCATACCCCAGCGACATATGCCCATCATGTGGACACATAGCAACACTTGCACACATGCTCTGGAAGTGTAGAACAACTCCTCCCGACTTTACCTCAAGCAAGTGGGAGAGGTCCCTCAGGAGCTCACTTCTCGCCGACCAGCAATGGGCCGTCCAGCAGGCTCACGAAGCGGCCGCCAGGTACTCCCTGTCGGTCCCTACGTGGGAGACGCCCGCTACGCGCTAAGCGCGTCCTGCAGGACTGAAATAAAGTTTTTTCATTCCATTCCATCACGTTGCTTCTTCGAAGACGAAAGGGTGCTGGCCACGGACCGCATAATTCTCGTGGGCATAAAGGATTGCCCTGGTGAAACAGCGGAAATAGTTACGCTGTGCGCGCAAACATCGATCCTCTTCGGCGAACCGCATCAGATTTACTTCAAGTTGAAGAACCTGTCAAGCGAGCCTGAGGTTGAAGAATGCAAATGTTCATGCGTAGTAGGCCTCTCCGAAAGGCACTCTCACTTTTGCCCTGCGCTGCTACACTGCTACAGGCAAGGCCTTCACAGTTTTGAGGTAACTATGCTGTGACTCTCGCTGCGGATTGCATGTATTCCATTGAGTTCCCTTGTCTCGTCAAAAGGTGACGTTCACTTTATTACAGAACAGAGCTATGCCCAGTCCAGTGTATCTTGAGATAAGGCATCGTAGTTTCGATTGTAATAGAAGTGCCCCTATCTTTTCGTTCGCTGATCCATGTTATTAGATTTCTAATGAATAAGGTCGTGTGCTTCCTAACATTCACTTGTTTGTGTAGGCCGTATTGTTGATATTCAAAGCAAATGTATGCACGCACTCTCATCACCCCAACGACCTCTTCACACCAGCGAGGGTGTGAAGAGGTCGTTGGGGTGATCAAGAGGTGCCATGCCCAGTGGAAGTTTGGTGACTCCGCCTCAGTCAAGGACGCTGATGTTGGCGGGTGCGGTCGGCCCCGTCGAAAGTGGTGTGTGTATTTGGATTGGACTGTGTAATTTGGTGCCCTTTCTCTCATCTGCGAGCCTCCTCTCTTTTAGCTCAAGCTCACAAACACTCGTCTGTTTCATGTTTTGTTGATGCCGCCCAGTATGGTGTTTCCGCTTGCTTTGTGGTAGTATCCGTAGATACTGAGGGTCAGATTTTATCCTCGGCGTCGGTTCGAACCACTTTTTCTTACAAAGCAGAACAGATGGTCATTGCACTAGCACTCCTTGATCCACAAAGAACTCATATTTATAAGGACTCTAAATCCGCTTCTAGGGCCTTCGCTTCTGGCTCCGTGTGCGAGGAAGTATTGAGAACTCTCGCTCACAAGGAACTCACCCACCGCACAATTATTTGGTTCCCTGCTCACCTTGGCTCGAGGGTCGGAGGCCTTCCCAATGTCAACGAGCTAGCCCACTTTAAGGCGCGAGGCTTCACTTACCGCGCCGGGACTTGTGCTTCTCAGACAGAAAAGTCAGCCCCCAGCCTTCATTTTAGAGACATTTTGACTACCTTCAACGAGATCACGAAGCATTATCAATTAGGCCGTAGGTCATTTCCATTGCCATACGAAAAGTTGTCTAGGACACAGGCAATCTCTCTTCGCATGCTTCAGACGGGAACATACCCTAGCCTCGTAACCTATAGCCATTACTCCGATATTTCAGAACTTAGTCCGAACTGCCAGAATCGCAGTGATTTTAACCACATGCTCTGGAGGTGCCCCTCTTTACAAAGAAAAAATGAAGAATTTTCTCAGAACTCCTTTCATTTAATGCTCACGAGTCCGGTTCTCATACAACAAGTCAAGGCTGTCCAGAAGGCCCACGATGCGACGGTGAGGCTGGGCCTCCCCGTCCCAACGTGGGAGCGGCCCGCGATCCTACACCTATAAAACGGGGGTGGAATTTTTCAGGACCCCAATAAATGTTTCTCATCCATTCATCCGTCCATCTCTCAACCGCGGATCTGGGGAAACGAGACTGTTCATAATCAGCCCTCTCGGGCAGCTTCGGAAGCTTTTCTGAGCCAGAGCTTCTTTTGATGTAGAGCCTTCTAGACACGAGTTTGTCAAGATGTAACTCTCCTTTATGTAGATAAGCATCTACAAATATCTGTCTAAGGATGCATCTTCCTCCCTGTAAGATGGGCTAAACGTGTCCGGGAGGAAGACAACGAGACCCGCCGGACCCGAGCCGCAACGAATGGTGACCAGGATGAGATGTTGTCAGACCCCCGCAGTTCTAGCTAACCCCAATAAAGATATTATATTGCACTATTATGAAACATATACCAAGAAAACAAAGTGCTTTTTATATCTTTTTTTCTTTATTCATCGCCGGCAGAACACATTGGCATGATTCATCTACATTCACAATGTGGAAGCGTCGGCGTCTAGCTTAGCTCGTAACACACTTCCCTCGGAGCATAAGGCCGTAGGTTCGAAACCCAGCATTGCGGTCAAAATTTTTGTTTTTACTTCACTTATTATACATGATTTCCTGGAATAGCGTTGATTTCACGATCCTGAAAATATGTCTACCAAGCAAATGTTTTCACATTACATACTTTATTATAGCAGGTACGACACATGGCCCAACTATATTCACATTTAACATGAAAGAAGCGACGTTAGCGAGCAGCTTGGACGGTAAGGCGCTCGCGTTCTGTGCGCGGGCTGTAGGTTCGAAACCGAGCAGCACCATCACCTCTTTTTTTTTTTTTTCACAAGAGCAGGACCTCTTTTTTTTTTCGTCCATTTCTTTCATGGTAGCGAATCGTCATACGTGACAGAAAAACGAAAGGGCACACACACTTTTCTAATGGCGAAGCTGTTCTTTGTCGAGACTTCCCCGTTCGTTGGTCACGGGGTCTTGTGGTGTAGCGAGAGTAGGACTCGTTAGAAGAGAAAGGGCTGCGCCGCGTTAAGCTGGGCGAGGGCGAGGCTCGCTGGAAAGGGTGAACCAATAAGAGGTGTGCTAAGAGGGTGAGCGCTGAAGTTCAGTGAAAAGGGTGAAAAAGTTACAGCTGCACAAGCATGGATGAGGGTGAGCCTGATGAAAGGGGGCGTCAGCTTTGCTATTTCGAGTGTTCGCGAAGTGAAGCTGGCCGCACTTTTTCTTCAGTCGTAATAGAAATGGTTAAGCATTAAAAACCTAATAGTTGTCTATTTTGTCTGAATATGGTTGGACTTAAACTGCCTCCAATGAGCGCTTTTGCTGACGCTAAAAAAATTAAAAGTACGCGTGGAAACGACAAGTCGCACCTGAATGTCCTCAGCGTAACGAATGCATGCGATAATAAGGGCAGTTTATTTAATACAGCAAACATCTACATTCCTTATTTCTTAACGTTTCTGGCTTTGGCCGTTCGCTTGGTCAGTTCTCATCTATTTAAACAGGAGCCTTCCGATTCAAAGGTTCCCTGATACGTTAACTTCACCGCTCCACAGTCGAAAAGCAGACAAAAAAGTTGAGGCCCTTATCACCTATGATGAAGCTCAAATTTGGTCTGACGTCACACAATGTAGCAATGGCCCTAATATTAACACCTTGCGAGCTGAAGGCTCCCCTGATGCGTATACTTCCCCGCACTACAGTTGAAAATCAGCTGAAAAATCGAGGCTTTATCACCTATAATAGGGCTCGAATTTTGTCTGACGTCATACTTTGTAGCGATGGCTTTAACGTTAACACCTTGCAAGCTGAAGGTTCCCCTGATGCGTTTACTTCACCACACTAAAAACAGTCGAAAAAGTTGAGGCCCTTATCACCTATGATAAGGATCAACTTTTGTCTGACGTCACACCTCGCTGCGATGGCTTCAATTTTAACAACTTGCGAGCGGAAGGCTCCCCTACATGACGAAATTCAGCGCACTACAGTCGAAAAGCAGCCGAAAAAAGTTTAGGCCATTATCACCTATGATAAGGCTCAAGTTTTGTCTGACGTCACACCTGGCAGCGATGGCCCCAATATTAACACCTTCCGAGCTGAAGGTTCCCCTGATGCGTTTATTTCACCGCACAACAGTCGAAAAGCAGCTGAAAAGGCTGAGGTCTTTATCACCTATGATAAGGCTCAACTTTTGTCTGACGTCACACCTGGCAGCGATGGCCCTAATATTAACACCTTGCAAGCTGAAGATTCCCTTATGCGTTTACTTCCCCGCACTACAGTCGAAAAACAGTCGAAAAAGTTGAGTTCCTTATCTCCTATGATAAGGATCAACTTTCGTTTGACGTCACACCTCACTGCGACGGCTGTATTATTAACACCTTGCGAGCTGAAGGTTCCTCTGGTGCGTTTACTTCACCACACTACAGTCGAAAAACAGTCGAAAAAGTTGACCCGCAGGTCGCGGGTTCAAATCACGGCTGCGGCGGCTGCATTTCCGATGGAGGCGGAAATGTCGAGGCCCGTGTGCTCAGATTTGGGTGCACGTTAAGGAACCCCAGGTGGTCAAAATTTCCGGAGCCCTCCACTACGGCGTCTCTCATAATCATATGGTGGTTTTGGGACGTTAAACCCCACAAATCAATCAATCAATCAATCAAAAGTTGAGGCCCTTATCGCTGATAATAAGGCTCAACTTTTGTATGACGTCACACCTGGCAGCGATGGCCCTAATAAACACCTTATGAGCCGAAGGCTCCCCTGTTGCATTTACTTCACCACACTACAGTCGAAAAGCAGCTGAAAAAAATTTATACCCTTATCACCTATGATAAGGATAAACTCTCGTCTGACATCACAGCTGCAGCGATTGGGCTACAACGCGTGTTTTTTGGTTCCACAGATCTCAGAACCAGCCCAAAACATGTTCCCACGGTCTGCGTCGTTGGGAAGCCAACTTCCTGTCGTGACCACGGCAGGAAATGAGTTAGACGAATTCCGAGCCTCGACTCATTCGAGTGCTTTTCTACACATCTACTGCAGTAAAGTAAATGTGTGAGGGAGCAGTAGAGGGGAAACATTTAGCTTGAAAGGCTTTTGTTGAAATACATGAGGACTACTGAAGCTGGCACAACAAACAGGAAACATCAAAAAATGAGTTGTGAAGAGGTTTTCTTCATTGAAGGAACTTATTACCATTTACTGTCGTTACGCTGGGGGCATTTACCTAGGTTTTGTTGATTTAGTACGAAGTTGGGCAGGTAGTTAAAATGCAACTGTGTGTAAAGAGGATGTAATATCGAGACCTCAAATGTGCCACTCAACGAGGCAACTGTTAGCTCTGGCCGTCCATTCGATCACATAAAACGAATTGCTGTAATAAAGTAAATGCGTTAAAAAATTTACGGAGGGCGCAACTAGGATTCGAACCTACAACCACTCGTTCCGAAGGTGGGCGTCATACCAACCAGGCCACACGCCCAAGCGTGCGAAAGGCGATATATCTGGCTGATATCTGTACCGGTACGTAAAAAAAGAAATACAATTAAACAAAAAGTTTAAAACGAAGGGGAGGGGGGGGGGGCACGGCACGATCACCCAACAATTCTTGATTTTCAGCGTGAACTAGATGTAGGTGGTCTATTGTACCTCTTCATGTATGAAAAGTAGGGTGTACAAGAATATTTCAGTGCAAATCAAGCCCTAGAAGTCACCGGCTGTAAGCCCCCGCCCACCGCCGGCGATTGAGGCGTCCCCTATTTTGTCATGGCATCTGTAACGTCATGAGCAGCATAGAGCGGGGTCATTGTCTTCTATTAATGTTTCAGCCTCGGCGAACGGTTCAATTAAAGTGGCTAACCGAAAAAAAAAAACTAAAATACCTCGGTTTCACGTGCAGCTCACCACGCGAAAATATTGTTCGCATAAATGCAGACGCTCGCAGAGCTATCGGCTTTTCACGTCCCGGCTCGCGTGCTTATAAACGTATTAAGTCATAAGTTAAGTGTTCCGCCAAATGTGCTAAAATTTCGCCAGCTAATTTTTGAATGCTCAAGGACGAATACACATAGCACAGGTTATTACCAAAAATTGGTTGTCATGCCCACTTTAAGTCTCTGATATAATACTGCGTAATAGTTGCATAAAAGCTCTCTCTGGGATGACGATAGTTATAGCGCGAGAACAAAACGACGACACAGAGACGGGAAGGACACGAAGAACACGGGCGCCAACTTCCAACTGAGTTTATTGCGCAGAGCGCGAAAATATATAGAGGAGACGGCAACCATGTGACAAAAACCATATGGCACAAAGAGCAGCACATGAGTAAGAGAAAAACAAAAACGAAAAACAAAAGCACAGAAAAGGCCAAGAAAAGTTTATAAGGAAACCTTAGAAGTCGCCGGCTGTAAACCCCCGCCCACCGCCGACGACTGAGGCGTCCTCTATTTTGCCATAACGTGTGAGACGTCATGTGCAGCATAGAGCGGGGTCACTGTCTTCTATTAATGTTTCAGCCGCTGCGTCGTTTTGTTCTCGCGCTATAACTATCGTCCTGTCATACCAACTAGCCCAAGCTGCCACACTCTCTCTGGGAGAAGATTTGAAGCCTCATTTGAGCATGGTACACCAATAATATTTTTGTCTTTTCGAAAATGTAATGCCAAGCACGCGTTTCGGTCATCACGGCATGGTTATTTCGTTAAGCCGTTCTAGATACTGACGAACGCAAGAAGCTACAGGAAAAAGACTCTGCGCCAGGGCCGCTGGTGCCGCCTCCCTCTCCACCTGAGAACAACGTTCTCGAGAAAGCAAGGGGGGAGGGGGGTGAAGGCACTGAAGGCTTCTGTATGGTAAAACGATGCTTACTCGTCATTTATACAACGACCAACGCATGTTCAGGGTGGACTTTTTTTTTTCGTTGGTGGTAGCGGCTGTGGTGAGCGAACTTTATTTCGGTCTAGAGAAGACGCAGCAATTTCCTCGGACGATGCAGAACGACGCAGAATTTATTCCTAATAGAGAAATTCACATAAAAAACAGCGCCAATAACGAGAGACAAGAAAAAGAAGGAGACAGACAGCGGCACTGATACCACGTTAGCTAATAGAGGAAATTGCGTAGCCCTTGTGGGAGCGCGGCTAAGCGCTAACAGAACGACTCCCGTCTCTGTAGCTTTCGCTGTTTCCTTGGTGATTGGTTTATGAAGTTTAAAGCCTCAAAGCGACTCGGGCTGCGAGAGTCGTCGCAAGGGCGGGTCCCGGATGATTTCTGTCACTCGGGGTTCTTCATTGCGCCTTTACATCCTACGATACGTGGGTCAAACCTCACTCGGCTCACGTAGGCGCGTATTGTACGGCATGCTTGCAGGTCAGGTGAGCCTGTCGGACTGGTGCACGGTGATGGAGAACGTGGTGGGCCTGCACGTCACATGGCGCATACTGTGTCCCAAGATCGCTCAGTGCGACCCCGTCACCGGAGGCGTCCTCTACGAGTCCACCTTCGACGAGTACGCACTCACCAACAAACTCACTCAGGTGAGACAGGCGCATGCGGTGGTTCCCGATGCTTTAGTTATACGTAGAAGGCAATGTGGTGATACGGTAAAACTAAAGAGTTGAGAGGGAGCTATAGGTAACTTCGAAACGGTGCCATGAAAGAGGCGCAATATCCAGAAGATGCACCTTGAAAACAATGCTGTTTTCTTACCAGTGTTTTAGGCAAAGAAAATTCAGCTCTATATGAACAGGCAACTGCTGTTAGTTCAATGAGAACCAACAAACAATCAGGCGAATGAAAGTATAACGGACGTTATATGTGAGTAAATAAAGTTGACGTGAAGACGACTTGCCGCCGGCAGGGATCGAACATCGAACCTTCGAAAAAACAGTTAGATGCTCCACCAATTGAGCTGTGACGGCGCCATCATCCCGTCTATACGTCATCGGGCTTCATTGTCCATTGGTTATCGTTTAGCTTGTGTCTAACAACAAAAGAAACGAGCCCTGAAGTTTTCCTCATTACTATTGGAGACGCTTATAGACTAGCCTTGAGCATGGCCTACGTTGAAATTCGTTCGCATGAATGCCTCGGGGTTTCTGCAGGCAATTTGAAAAGGGGAGTACGTACAGTGTGGCATAAGGGGCACGGTGCATACGTTCACACCTGGTGGTCGACTTCAAGGCACCTTGTTATTAGGTTACGTACGTATGCCGTTACCGCTAAGCTGTCAAGAGTGGTATTCGAGTATGGCAGTTATCCGAGATGCTGACAGCACCAGAGAGGTAACCATATTTGGGAGATGCCACTAGCGGCCATTTCAAACAAAGTTGTTTTTTTTTTCTTTACCAGCTTCGTTATATATATATTGTAAGCGTGACGAACTCATCCTGGGGTAGAGCTAGTTAGATTTAAAAACATGTAGTAACAAGAAAGTACTATTTCTGCACCCGTGGTCGTATCTTATACAAAGCTTAAACGGGTCGTGCAACACTTTTTCAGCATCGTCAGAAAAAACGCGGCCAATCGGTAGTGAAATAATAATAGTATTTAGGTTTTACGTCCAGGAACCTCGATATGAGGGACGCCGTACTAGAGGGCTTGGGAACTTTCGACCATCGGATGTTGCATAGAGACATAGCACAGTACACTGGCCCCTCCTACCATTTCGCTTCCATCGAAATGTGATCGCCGCGGCTGGGGTCGAACCCGCGACCTTCGGCTAATCGGTAGTCGAGGATCCTGAGAACATGCGAGCCAAGCCTTGTAGCGCAGCCCGGGGCCTGGAATTTACAATCAATTCTCAAAACCAGCTAAATAACTTTCGCTCTTCTCTCGACAAATGATGTCATAAACCTAAATGGCCGCGTCGTAGCGCAAAGTTCATTGTCATTGGCTGATCTGAACATCGTGAGCCGCATATCTATACCGCGGCCGCCGCGACGTGCCCGCTCGCTCGCTATCGCACAGAAAGTAAGCCGCACATTTGGAGGCGAGAAGAATGCAAAGAAAGTGCTGAAAGTCATAACGTGCGCTAACGAACGGTCACCTTGTCATCTCCTGGCCCCGCGTAGCTTCCCGCGCGCTTGCTGTAACGGGAGGAGAGAGAAAGGGCTTGAAGCGCGCGGTAAATCCCCATTACTCAGCTCGTAAGCTCGTACTTGAAGGACTAAGGAAAGTCCTCGATTGCGGGATGCGACGACGGTTAGTCGGCCCTGCTCCTTGGCGGTTGCCTCCGCCCATCCCGTGGCCCAGGCCTTCGGCCTTCCTTTGAGGACATTCGCCGCGGACAGCGATGCGACACTGTTAACGTAGGCGACATTGTCAAACGCTATATATATTTACCAGAAAATCTTAATGGCGTGAAGTATATAGCGCTGGCAGTAAGTCTGCGAAGCGGCACCGCTATTTGAACGACGGCGTAGTCGGCGTGGATGTTTCTCTTTCTAACGCGGGGCTAGACTAAAACTGTCAGAATGAAACATTTTTGTTTTCTTCATTCACAGAATGGTCCTACCTTTCTCGAGTCACTGTACAGAAACAAAGACAGCTTGGAAACAATATTCAGGATTATGGACAAAGATGGCTCTGGTAAGTTGAACTGCGTATACCATTTTGTGTATTGTCCGAAGGATCGACGACGTTGCGACTGTGGGTGCGCACGCGGCTTGAAATGCTCCTAAGCGTGATCTAAAGCGCGCACTCAATAACAGTTGTAATGCGAATGAGCGTAGTAAAACCACTGCGAAGCTGTCCGTGTGTTAAAGGGACACTAAATAAAAAAAAACAATTTTTATCGCCTTAGTTAATTACCCTTTCACAATGCGAAAAACGTCACGTTTATTGCGAGAAGAGGCTCAATCAACGAGAAACGAAAAAGCGGTTGCCGACGCCACCCTGACGTTCTCGTACCAGTCGGCGTGCACGTCATAAATTTTGACGGTTCCTACAAGGCCTTGGTAGTGCCTAATATGTAAAGATGAATTAAATTGTCTTCTGGGGTAGCGAGACACCTAACATAGGAAGTTTCAGAAAACCTCATTGAGTCAATCTGCCCAAAATACCAAGAAAACTGGCATTTGACATTCGTGACGTTGCGATCTGAGACTTTGGACAGAAATTTAGAAGGTAAACTTTTGACATACATTTTCCGCATCTATTAATAAACCTATGGTGGTGGAATTGGAAGCACCGCAGTTTTCGTAACATGCTTTGTCAACCTAAATCAATTTATTATATCGCTTAAGTGTCCCATTAACTTATCACGGGAACCGTCACTTCGCAGGGCTGATCTCGATGGAGGAGTTCAAGGACGCTTGCGACCTCCTGGCCCAGCACGCCAACACCCCGATGTCCGAAGAGCAGGTCGAGGAGCTCGCGAGGAGCATCGACATCAACAAGGACGGATTCATCGACTTCAACGAGTTCCTCGAGGCATTCCGACTCGTAGACAAGAGGCCGCTTACGCCGCCACTGGCCTCCAAGGAGAGCAACGGCACGCCCTGCAACGGCGTGGCGAACGCTACCGCTCCCGTGGCCACCATCGACGAGGACGTCGAGGAAGACGAGGACGAACAGGAGTCCTACTGCACCAAGCTCTGAGGCGACAGCGTGCAGTGACGTACCCGGGCGGTGCACGGGACTGTCTTTCCTTTCGCCAAGGCACTACGGGACTCCTCGTGACGCAGTGTCCGTTCCTCTAGGCTGCTAAAAAACTTGGGACGAACGCTGCGCTGATGTCGCTGAAAGAACGCGACCGTTAAGTGCTACAGTGTGATGTTCGGAACAGATGCGTTGCGACCCACGTTCTCATTTCCGGAGACGCCGCTGTCTCGGGAGCGAAGCAATGCTGATAGACGGAGCTGGTGCCGGAGTCGAGATTGAATAAGACGGCCAGAAAATTGCGACTTGCAGGACGAGATTGCCACCTGCTAAATTGAGCTTAGCAATGCCGACATCATACACGTACAAAAAAGAAGAGTGGAAAGGTTATTTTATTTCGTTCAGGTATATGAGTAGGTATTTACATACTCTAAGCCTAAAAGCAGGTCGTGAAGTACCCTGTTTAGCTGAATAGACGAGAAAATTAAAAACAAAAGAAAACAAAAACATTCCTACCCGCTGTTTGAAGTTATATGCTTCGAAAACATCAGTCGCATAGACTAGCGCAATTATTCAGCCAGTAAGTAGCCTACAGAGCCGGTAAACGGTGTTGTAAAGCAGTTTGTAGCACGAAGGAAAGGCGCAACAGAAGCAGCAACGTCAAGACGGATTCACAGCTAGGTGCATCCAGCTCGGCGATGAAGTGATTTCACCGGTATTAAGTGACGTGAATGTGACGTCGTGACATACATTCATGCGAGGGAATGCGCTGTTACCTACATAAGCTCCTAAATAGGAATGCACGTACATAAGCTCAATCTGCGAATCGGTTCCTGAATCACCTCGTAACATGTGAGACAAACAGGCATTTATGATCATCGCTAAAACGTGGCTGAAAAGTTTCACGTTGTTTGCTAAACGAACTTTCACGACATTGTTATGGCATTCAACGTGCTGCAGGTCACGAAAAAAAAAATTGTTTCAGCATTCCATGAGTGTTGTCATAGCGGGAGTGACGGGGTCAAGAAAAAATTCGAATTCTCACCGTTACGGTAATCTATGATCTTGTAATTAGCTCGAAGTAGCTCACTTTCTCAACGTCACTGCGGGGATGGAGAGGAGGTGAACTACTGTTGAAGATGCGGGAATATTACAAGCTATTTTTCATGGCAGGAAAGTTTGCTTTGAAATTCGACTTCACAGCAATACGGTTCACACTGCCGTAGAGCCACACCTCAAAGCACAAGTGTCACTGCCGTGAAACCACACTTCAAGAAGAAATGCCCGTCTAAGTGGCATCCCAGTCTTACTGCTGTTTTTTTTTTTTTTGCTTCACTGGGAGCGTAAATATACGGTGCTGCTTCTGAAAGGTTTACAAGCTTGCTTCGCTATGACTTGGTAACTTATGGGTATGGATTTCTATGGCAAAAGCCAACACGTGTTTCAGGTGCTCAGCAGCAGCCCATCGTACCTTTCATCCTATAGACCTTGTCACAGGAGAGAAAAAACGCCCTCATGCTGGGCTACGCGCGGGATTACAAAGGCTGATGTCATATACCTTGTCACGGAAGAAAAAAAACGCCGTCATGCTGGGCTACGCGCGGGAACACAAAGGCTGATGTCCCAGCCTTGGCAATAAATTTTGTGGGGCGCCAGACCTGTTTAACACAGCCCAAGGAGGATTATGGCGGCGCCCAGAGAACCGTCTGTGAAAGGTCTATACAAACAGATTTTAGTCACCCTTGAAGCAACATACATACATAGCAACATGCTCTGGTAACACGACGTCACCCAGGCTGCTGATCTGATTGGCTGTGGACTGCGCGAAAGTAAGATTGGCTGGTCGGGTGGCAGCACCTGTCGGAGCAGATATCAACCATTCCGCGATCTTCGTCTTTTTTGCCAGACGACATGCATGCTGCCGGACTTACTGGGTGATGGCCTCTGAGATTGCGTGCAACCTGTCAACGTGCAATCTCCGGGGTCTAGACTGGGTAAAGCACGAGTGTGCTCATGAGAGCACTGCGATGCCAGTCTGTCTCATGAGTTGAGGAACTACGGCAGGGGTGAGAAGGTGTATATGACATAATTATCCATAGCTTCCTCGGTACACGGCATGTCGCTAAATTTGTGATGCGAATGGTTTAATGATGCTCTAGCCTAAATGCTGAAAATACTTCAAAAAACAATTTCAGGGTCCCTTTAAAGCGGTAACTGGAGCCACATGCAAAAACACTCTTAGACTTTTGTTCTGGTAAAGATATAGACACAATTATCTTGGTTTGCCCACGCTTAGGACAAGCACCTGTTTGGTGTAAGAAGTCTCGGTGGCTGAATACGTTACTCTTCAAGTGGCCTTGGAACTTCTGGCAGACTATGCACTGAATACGTATAACATACTTTGTGAGCTCAACAACACATGTAGTGGAGTAGGAATGGCGCTTAATGTTTGGACGAGCTCTGAGCTGCATTAATGCTGGTGCCTCAAACTACAACTATTGGCATATCTGTGAACACTGAACTGTCTTGATGAACGCATCTCTAAAATGCATACATGATAAGCGTGACTGCTAGCAGACATCGCTATATCCAATACGCACAAATCAAATATAGTCACCTATTTGGAGAACTCATCCTTTTTCTTTTTATGTTTTCAATACAGTATCAAGCAGCAACAAATGTTTATTTTTTTACATCTCTTCAACATCAGAATTTCACATTTACAATATCTTGAAGAGCCACCAGCTGCAAAAAGTCAACATTCGTTTTTTTTCTCTTTAGTATTTTTTATGTATGCCACACACACACCCATCGAATAGTGCCCACGAGGACAGAGTATTAGAGAGGTTTCAAGGTTTGAAACCGCCATGAGTTTTGTTATCGTGAGTACATAAGGATTATGCAGAATATAACGAGCATGTGCCTACACACAGGGTCATATAGGAGTCATTCAATATGATGAGTTGCTTCATGGTGCCTGCGCTAGACATACAGATACTACATGTTTCATAACAGTGCCCCATGTAAGACACATTTAGGGGTACTTCTAAGTGATGCGGAGAAACACTTGTCTATTGTGGGGTCTTTCTGGCACTCATCCAATCATAGTGCAAGCTCTATTCAACATAAGCGTGCTAGCCGATGCAGTGCCGTGCCATGCACACTTGTTCAATTCAAACGAGCTGTTACCACCCCTTAGAAATCCACTCAATGAGGTGTTGATGGCATGTCAAAATACCGAGACACAAAACAAAGCAAGTATCTGCACACTTGCAAGGCTAATGCTAATGAGTTAAGCCTTTCACACTCTCTCATGAGCAATGTGAGCATTATTAACATCACTATCTTATGACGCTACTCCGCTTCTCTTACCATAACTCAGCCAAGTATGTTTCACCGAACTCTATTCTCACACTTGTGCCACTTATCTCCTGTATTCGCATCGTACCAGAAAAACCCGTAAAAGTCATCCTATGAACCTGTTCGTGTCGTATACCAATGCAGTTCAAGTGCCCCACATCAATTGCCAAAGCACACTTAATACCGTTCTTATAATTTCGCGCTAATTATTGCTTAGACCTTGCACATTCTTCACTTTTGTACAGCTGTGTTCCTCTTCGTGCGATTTCATGCACACTTGTGTGCTGCATTCTGTATGATAACCGTGGCCTGTGCTTGCTGTGCCCAAGTGTATGTCTTTGTGTGCGTGCACACATATATAGTCCCTGCACTTCTACCATGTTCTATGATTTCACCAGCTGGTTTGAAACGGTGGTCCAGAGACTGAAATAGAAGGTGATGTCGTATAGAACCTCTTATGTCGCCTCAGGGTCCAACTCGCTGCCGAGCTCTACTCGAGATTCCCGTCTGCACATTGCGCTGCCCTTTCTTTTTTATCATACGAAGATGAAAAAACACAAACCACTGGATGGTTCCATAACTCATTATCATGCGTGCTGAGAAAGCAACCTTTTATAACAATGAAGTAAGGTGAGTAGATGTCTACCTACAGCTGAGTGGATGAGTAGTGACTATTTGGCAAGGAAAAATACAGTCAATCTCGTTACAAATGTATCTGTGTAGAATGGTACTATATTATCAAGGTAAACTGTCATCTAGCTTAGCTAAATAATTGAAAAAATATCTTTAATATAGGACATCTGGCCTTTTATAAAAGGAACATCCACTGGTTTCGCACTGATGCATGCGCATTGGTTTTGACATTCATGCACGCGCTTAAGACGACCTGATAAACACAACTTATCTCCTGAGCAGAGCAGCCCATACAGCATTTGAGACTTAGTGGTTTGCTGTTTGTAGACATTACATGCATAAAATCACAATACCTTATCTTATTTATAGATATAAATGCAGTGCTTTTTTTTTACAGAGAGATAAATGTGTGCACATTAATGTACAGATTACGTGTTCGTGCACTTACTGCCATTGGCTCAATATAACGGCTTCCTAGACTCAATAAACAAGTATATCATGCAAGTTGATATGAATTTATCTTCTTGTGTAAAATTTGTGCCCTGCCTACCAAGATGGATGCCTGGACTCCGACTCAAAAGTCTTGAGGACAAACCAATAATGTCAAATTATTGCCAATGGAAATGGCACTTGTTGCAATTTCTGCTGCTGGAACCGTTGTATACAGAACTTCCAGTTTCTTTTAAATATTGCTTCTTAAAGAACCTGTACAGGAAGTAGAGACTCACACACAAATATATAGTTAGCTTTAGCTAGTCTCCAATAGATCTCTAATGATGACAAAACTGACATGTCAAGCTAATAAAACACAATTAGCTATAGCAATCAGGAAATAAATGCTGCCTGCACCCTTTTTCGAGTAAGCAACAGCAGAAATACAAGTATTTCACAATGAAACAGCCTTAAATTTCTAGTTGGCATTGCTTCTCTTTTCCTATTTCAGTGTATGCTTCTAGCATATGCTATGACATGAAATAGGAGTTGTCGCTCGGTGAAAAAAAACGTGACATGCCCATTCGATTGTTTGTTGCTTGTGAACCCTGTTCTTCCAGTGCAGAAGCTCGATTCTTGAATCACAAATTCACGTCTTCATTTTCGAGCACAGCCCTTTTGGCATTTCACAACAGAAGATATAAGCTGCAACATTAACGAACTGCACAAAAAAATTCATTTCTCAAATGAAGCCTGTCAGGGCTGCTGCTGCTCCTGCATGAATCTCGTGCTCATGTGACCACATCCTTCCTTGACGTTCGCTAGTACTAGGCTTCATTATACTCTTTCATAATGTAGCATAATGTAGCTTCTTTAGATGTTGCCTTGTTTTGTATCATTGCAATCACACAGATGTACTTGCATGTCTTTGACAGTGTGCATCACACCGTATATATTATTGTGCTGTTACGTTGTGCTATTGTTCCTCGTTCAACATGCGCTACCTCTGTAGCTGCACCATCTAATGCTACCAATGCAACAAACTCGGTACTCCTAAGTGGGACGCCTATTCCTTTTTGACTGTTTCCGAGATTTGTGCTGTTATATCTTGTATATGATATGAAAGTAATATATATACATAACTTGCCTGTTCGATTACCAGCAGTTAGAGTGTTTAGCTCCCCGAAACATAGATTCTGTAGAGTGCGCCAAGTTAAACAGCCAGATGTTTTCTTCACGAACGACTGCGTGCCAAGATGTATGAATTGTTTGGGCTTCATGACATGGCTAGTTCTTTGAAGACACACCAACGAAATGAGGCTGCATCCTTTTGCCTTCATACTACATGAATGTTTGCACTGCAGTCAAGTTAAAAAAAATCTACTTGTAGAAAATGTAAACATTGTATAATTGCTGAACTGTGCTATATGAATTCTCACCTTATTACCATCACTTTGAATGAGCACTCTGAGCTAAAGTTTTACTGGTCACAGTTGCATGTGCTAGCAAAGTCATATGCTAGTGTATATGCACATACATACTATCCGCAACTCTTTTACAATACAGTTTTAAAGAATAAGTATGTAGCTTTTTTTATGCATTGGTTAGAACAAGCGATTGTTTTGCTCATGCTATTCTACATGTCTATTAATATGAGAATTGAAGTGCATGACTATGGACGATTAACATGTATGCATTGCATTTCGTCCTGTCATCTCGTTTCCTTACCTCCTATAGCAGGTTCTCTAATATTGACTGATACCAACTTGTAAAGTAACCGAATATAATGTTAATGTTGAAATTTGACAAAGGTTCTTGGTTTTGACAGTGATGTGCTTTAATTAGGAGTATTCACTGGTATTGAAAACGCATTTTAGCCTTAAACTGGACTGACACCTATGTACACATCATGAATCACAACATTGCATGTAGGTGTTGTATAGCCTAAACGTCAGTTGAAGATGCCCTTGAGCCTTAAAAGCCGATTCTATATAATCATAGAGTGCAGTATCAAAAGTATGCAGGTCACTGGGCAACTCACTGAGAGCACAAAAATTGAGTAAATTCAGTATTTTCAGTTAGGACACTACGTGCACTTGTGGACTCACACCATTTTATGTAGGACGTCTAAACTATGCACAGACAGCAGTAAACACATAGCAATGCTAGTTTGACCTTACAACAGTCGTAGACAGTGTGCCAACAGTCTTATTATGCTCGCATAAGGGTGGCTATGCTCCAGGAATGCTGCTAAGTTTATTCTCCTCCCTCTCTTTTGCATTACTGTATGGGGATCATGAACAAGTAGTTCCCACCAATGCTTGTTACACCTCAGGAAAGCTCCACTCCACTCTCTGCTGGTTGTTTCACCCAGGACGAGAGTGACCAGTACACTTTTGATGAAGACAGTACAGCACTTAGAGCATGTTGAATCAAATAAGACAATAGCCAGAATCTAAAATAGCAAGGTTACCCAGCCGAGTGGAGTGATACTTCACATCGAAAGTCCCTGTGCCGGATCGCCAATACCAAAGGGTGAAAAGTGAAAGTGGGCTAGTGCATCCTCGTTAGTTCATTTCATTCATTGCCCTCACTGGGTTGGTCGTGGCCACAGTTATCACATCAAATGACAAGAATGTATGCAGGTTATGAATTGTACTGTACCTAACGCGTGTCCCGCTCGCCAAATCAGTTCAGGACACGTACTGTGTTTTGGTCATACCCGCGTGCACCTTTCTGTGGGACGACTATTTTGTACACACTGTAAAGTGTGCCAGTATTCACCAAGCTAAAGGCCCCTCATATATTTTCTTTTACGCTAGAATGTCTTCTGGGTCTCTCGTGTAAAAAAATACTATTGCAGCCTTCCAAAATTGCTTGAATAACATGCTACACAATGTCAGGACAAAGGAAATCAGTGATATTTACTAGTTTAATGCACCTTCTCAATAAAATGGTTCTCCTTTATAGTGAATACCGCACTTATCACACGTCTAAGGCCACCGCTAGACATTTTCTGCTTTTATGTGTACACATTATTGCCCTTGCTTTCAGTTTGCGAGTTGCTAGTAGCAGACCAGATAACTCAAATGCATCTGTATTGTCTGGTTTCTTTCTCTGTTTTGTTTTTGCATGCCTTGCTTTTTTTCATGACGAATGCTTACCGATTAGCTCAACCTGCTGCCATTATAATCCTTTCTACTTAGCGTGTTGCTATTAGTAAAAATTAAATAGTAAAAACCAGTAGCCTACACCAAACTTTTTTGCATCAGGAACAAAAAAATGTCGTAGAGAATCTTTGTCATCAACTTGCTACAAAGTTAAGTGCATAGCACTACTTTTCCATTTTTTTTAGCTAATACAAAGCAGTTTTTTTAGAATTGTGACAAGATGCTTAAAGGAGTAGGAATACAAAAATTTCCATTTTTTTTTGCAGCATAAGATTGCTGAGGGCCAGTTAGTCATAACACAACACATTGTTTGCTGTAGTGCATGACAGATAATTATTTGCAGGCTCCTCAATACCGCCAGTGTGAGTTTCAGTTTGAGAAAGCTCCAAAAACAACAAGCCGCCAGGTGCAACTATCACCACCTAGCGTGTACAACAATCAACCACGTCAACACACAGAACTGCGAAACACTTCCACACAGTCTAGATCAAGAAGTCGTCTTGAATAGGAGCGGGAAAGCAGTGTCGCCAAACACAAAAATTTCATGCGTGCACTGCAGCCACAAAGTTTTGAGTAGCTGCCATAAAGTAATCTACAGGCACAAATACAGTAAAAGAATAATGGTGACTATGACATCGTTATAACTTGTACAGGCTGCAACGTGACAAGAAGAAAGGGGGCTCGCCTTTGAGTCCCTTTTGAGGGTTCCAGTGCCCTGAGGTGCGGTGTACAGTGCTCGTTCATGCACGCAGTCTTCAAGATACATAAAAATACCTTCCATGCCATATTTGTTGATATTTTGCAGATAATACTTGCATGTTCACAGGAATTCATCCCTCAAGCTACCTTGCTCGCGAAATTTTGTGGCCATACCCCTTTAAATGAAACTACCCTTTGGTGCTCTTGAGAGGGCTTCCAAAATCTTAAACATATATAGTAACTCTAGTCCAGAGCTGTCGAATCATGAAGCTTAAGCCAACGCATGCCATCATAATGCTGTTTCTTTCACACCTACCTGCTGAACTGCACGTCAGTCTTGCAGAGCCAGCTGTTCTTTGCAAAATCAATTTCTGGACCAATAGAATGAATCATCAGCCACTCAGATGAATGTTTACAAAAGAAAGGAACATGGTGCACAAGGAGGCCTAAACGGCTTGTTTTGATAGAAACATGGACATGACACCCAGCACTTAGCCATAACCTTTCTCAAAAAAAAGAAAGGCAATTGTTTTTACAACTGCACAATCTGCCAAAGGGGCACATTGTTAGTATGTATGGAGAGCTGTGCATCAATACTGCTTTGCTGCTGTTTGTTTTTTGTTAACACAAGTTCGAGAACACTAGTTCAAGATCTGAAGCACATTGGCTGTGGCAAGTTCCACGCACACAGTATTGCCAGAAGCATGGAGAAGGTGCCGTCATGAGAAACAAATGTTTGTGACCCAAGTTTCCTGCTGTGTGTATATCACTGTGTACATACATCTCCTCACATTAAGCCAGTAAAGTGATACTGTGGTATGCACTATATGCACCCACACCAAGCACAAAGATAATAAACTTGTTATTTAAGCATAACCATCTTGGTGTTTAATTGATGCCATGGAGCAGCATCTTTCCATGGAAGCAACCAAGTGTACACTGATGCGACTCACCACAATTCAACTTAACCAAAAGTGCCTTTGTGTAGCGGCTCCTGTTTCTCTTACATTTATTCAAATAAATAAAGAAGTCCATCGGAGAACCTACACAACCCCATCAGCAAAAGCGTAGAGCTGGTACAGCTGCTACATTGAAAGTGACCACATGCTGAGATAAATATTCAAACAAAGTGAGGCCCCAATTTACAAAAATTTGGCAACCATTAGGTAGCCTGCCACCGCTTTCACAATATTCTCATTACAGCATTAATCAAAACCAGCAGACAATGGAGCTAAGCAATGTACGGGGGACGTTCAATGCCCCATTTTTAAGTGTATTGTATTAACTGTGATATTGATATGAAGAAAGTTAAGTGGATGAAAAGACAACTTGCCACCGCCAGGGACCAAACCTGCGATTTTCAATTATACGCCATGCCCGAAGCTCTCCTTATCTACCGCAGGTAATTCAAAATAGAGTTCCGGGTTTCCCAGGGGCACAGAAAGCATGCAAGTCACCCTTTTAGTGCCAAATTAAGCACTTGAATATAGTAGATGAAGACTGCATGCGTGCCCTCTAGATAGGAATCAACAGATGCAATCAAAACTTGTTTACAATGAAAGCACTTTTGACTCAGGAAAACTACATTAGTCACTGGTACACAAAGCGTTAATATCTTGTCCAGCTTCACAGTTGATGGAAAATAAAGTTTTTTCATTCCATTCACAGTTGATGGACAATGGCGACCAACAAACAAATTATAACCGCACAAACACGTCTTCTATATCTGCTGTTAATTCCTGTCTGCAACAAGGACACCTTATAATACCATGTACAACAATCCCTTGACCATGTATACCATGAAAATAATTAACAAAGTATTATTGCTTGCATGAAGGCACTGCGGAAATATGTCTTATTTAGGTGCATGTTAAAGGATCCCAGGAGGTTGAAATTTCCGGAGTCCTCTAGTACGGAGTCTCTCATAATCACATCATGATTTCGGGACGTTCAACTCCAGATATTTCATTAATATGTCTACTTAGGCCAGGTTAATAACCACGGAGCTAAAACATGAGCGTGAATAAGCATGGGGTGAAGCGCATTCAGCAAGCATTCTCAAATCATGAATGCTAGTCTACTACTATCCCGCAAGAGTAAGGTACATAACAGCTGCATCTTGCCGGCACTCACCTACGGAGCAGAAACCCGAAGGCTTACAATGAGGGTTATACTTAAATTGAAGTCGACGAAGCGAGTGATGGAAAGGAAAATGATAAATGTAACCTTGAGACAGGATGAGAGCGGAGTGGATCGGGGAACAATAAGGGTTTAGGATATCACAGTTGAAATCAAGAAGAATAAATTGACATTGGATGGACACATAGCGTGTAGGCAGGATAACAGTAGGTCATTAACGCTTTCAGACGCCATCTATAAAGAACTGTATGTAAATATGTCAAATTGCTACTATGTTACTTCAAGGCACTGAATATTTTATTGTAACAAAAATTAAGAGATAACTCTTGAATTTATGAGTGTTATAGCAACTGATCCTAAATAAGCTGTAATTAAATATCTCCTTGCCATGAAGTCATAGATGCTCCCTTTTGGCATAAATTCATTTTTGCTCACATTTGGCATAAATTCATTTTTGGTGATGCCCAGGTGAAGAAAAGAAAAATTCTTCTTTTCAGATTGCTCGCAGAAAGCGGCATGTTGCATGACTCATCGAACGTGATAGTGCCTTAAAAAAAGTGACCATATGTACCAGTACAATGCAAAATGAGGTTAAATGAAGACAAACTTGTTATGAAGGAGGTTCAATTATTTCAAAGTACGATATATATTGCTCTTTCATAGCCTCTACTTGATGCAAAGAGCAAAAACGAGTGATGTACAAAAATGTGTACAAAGCATCTCAAAGGGTTAAAGGGACAGTTAACAAGCCCGTGATTCAAAAAATTTTATAAATAGAAATATGTGCATTTTTACTTTGTGAACATGCTGCCACAATAATTTTGTGAATGCGTGCTATATTAAGGAAGCTACAGAGGTTAGGACATTGCTTTCAGTTGGTTTCAAATTTTCATGTGACCTTGCCACTCTTTTCCCTCACAGGGAGGGGAAGACGTAGCCCGTCGTCGTGACTGGTTTAGACCAACCGACGAGCTGCGTGCTACGTCAAATCATGGATCGGTGACATTGCGTCTCTGTGTGTGAAAGAATTGGTCAGGGGTAGGAAAGGAGCACGGGAATGCTTTTATGAAATGAAGGCTCTGTGCGGCGCACAGCACTGTAATATTCGGAAAACATGATCCACTTGGACTACTCTACAAATTGTCGAGCTTTTTTGCGGGGTGTCAAAAAACGTCTGAGCCTGTGGACTGGCCCTTCAAGGGTAACTACTAGGTTCCAAGGAAAGGCGAACGCATGAGAGGGTGACAGAAAATTAGGTGGGCAGATGAGATTAATAAGTTTGAGTATACTGTGGCAATAGAAAGTACGGGACCGTGCCGATTGGTGGAACACGGGAGAGGCCTGTGCCCTTATGTGGGCGCAGTCAGGATGCTGCTACTGCTGCTGCTGCTGAAAGGCATTGACTTCGACAGAATGGCTGTTTGTTGTGCACCCTTCAATGTTCAGCCACAAAAAGTTTCTCATATATGAATTTGTATGTTCCCACAAATTAATGGCCAACAGCTCAGGCAGCGTAAAACATTAAATTTGCCTTCACAATCAACTATGCGCCACCCAGCAAGCCCACGAGGCGGCGAAGAGGCAAGACTCCGATGTCCCGACGTGGGAGGCCTAGGCTGCGCTTCTAAAATTGCTGGTTCTCAATAAAGCTTATTCCTCCTCCTCGCCACAACATAAAGTACTAAAAACAAATGTGAAATGCCAAGAAAAATGTAAAATTTGGACAGCAGAATGCATGCCACTACAGTGCCTCTTCCATACAGAAAGAGCAATGAGGTTGCCATACAAAACTACAGCACGCTCATAGCCAGGAATTTTTTTCGGGGGGAAGGGGGAAACCCACTGGTTGAAGGCTTTGAAAAACACATTTTTTGTTATTTGTCCTCGGTAGAACACCCTTTTATCCATAGCAGGGAGGGGGGGCTAGGGCACCCCCCTTCCCAGCTACAGGCCTGGTCCACAGAAAGTATATATGACCACAGGGTAATCAGTAGCATCATATTTAGTACTATACCCTAATGGTGAGTCCCTTTACGAGAAGCAAAGTTATGGTGACGCCACTATTTGATGAGGAAATCAATGAATGAGGCACACTATACTGCTTCCTCACTCTTTTGCTTATAGACCCATACTACGTCGAAGCACATTAGTGGATCTAAACATGAGGTTTTTGATGACACGCCTGATGATCACATGGCTCCATTTTCCTCAACCCTTGATTTTCCACAACTGTTCCATACAAAAATGAAGCCTTACAGTACCAATGCATACCTTATACTGAGGATAAGTGTGGCAGGGCTAGTTTAAAAAGTGCAACTTGATTGCTTTAAGGGTAGATGGCAGAGAAACAAACTTGGACACAGTATTAATTCAAATAGGTGGAAGTAGTCATAACAAGTACACAATGTTTAATGCTCAAATATATTTATAGAGATGATGAGAAAACAACACTTGGTTGCAGAATATGATGCAGAAATGTAGTCGAGCTGCAGCCAGTCCTATACGTGCACATCACACCTTAAGCGGTGCCATAGAATTGTACAACTTTGTAACTGCTGTGGAGACAATCTGCTGCAAAACGTCATCTCCTTCACACTGAACTTCAAGGCTCCTCAAGTTAATGTGGGCGCACTTGTCGTTTACGGTGACCATCATGCGTTCTCCCTTGACCACTTTGCCAACAGAGTCCTCGCCAAACATTTCAGCCAGGGTCTCCATGAGGCACTCCGTGAAATGCATGCGGTCAACCTTCACCAGATTTGACGGCAGGCTTTTGGGAGGAAAGGCTGAACACTGCGCACGCAGCACCACTGTGATGACAGCATCGGCAAACAGGTCATTGACGGGACTCGAATTCCACTCCAAAAGAACCATGCTGGCAGACTCTTGAACGATAGTCACTTTTCCAAACACACGCAGTGCCTTCTTTGAACCCTCCATGATTTCAACATCACCCGAAAGCTGATTAAGAAAGAAGTGAAGCATCTGCAAAGAAAAAACACAAGGAAATTTCAGTCTAGCGTTCCTTTCTTTACCCATGACATCACAAATACCACATGGTCACATATGTACAAGTGAATGATTTAAACAATTAATGCAAACACAAATAAACAAATTAAGCCAAATCAGAATTGCCCACAGTGGTAGGGCAAACAGTATCCTAGCGGCACATGTTCACTCTAGCAAAAAGCCAATTCAAATAAAAAAAAAACAACTGCATGGAACACGCAGCACAGTTAAAGTTAAAGCTGAAGCAGCAATATTTCTAGAGTCCCTAATAACTTTCTTAGCCCGAGTATGGCAAGCCCAGTTACGAGGAACCATATCTTGCTCCCAAGATCAATTTTTTCGTTTTCTTAAAAATTTTTTTTTACCCTCTCAATGTGAAAAATGGGGGTTAAGAACATAGTGGCAGCAGTGGAGGACAACGACGCCACCAAAATAATTGGTTGCCGTGATTTTGTAAACACTTTCGCAAGAAAAATGATCACAATAGATAAGTACTATATCATGCATCATCAAAATAGGAGTGCATTATGAGTACGACTATATGGAATGCGTTCTTGCTTTTCTGTTACCTCCAATACATCAAAAAGTCAATTAGGCCTCATGTTGTGTGCTTAGTATGAGGCGTATAGCACCTTTGACAACTTTGTAGGCTTAATGTCCTTGTGAAGGAATTCCAACTATAAGACACTACATAAAAATGATGCGTGTAACGCAGACATAGCCAAAAGGAGAAGATGGAAGATTTAAGCCCTCCTTCCAGTTTATTAGTTTGTATGTGTATAGATACACACAGACGTACAAAAAGTCATGTCAGGCCTTTCCTTCCTCTGCAATAAAGGCCTGGCTATGCCCCTTTTTGCCAAGTTCTTTGGGCATATTGTGTTGTTGAATGCTCGAAATATTGGGTGTTCAGGCTATTTTCGTTCCATGTAGCCATAGTGTCACGGATTGACATCAAAGAATTCTCATGATTGAAAACTGTTTGATATATAGGATAAATCGAGTAACACGAGTTCAATATAGTCAATTTCAACTGCACTTGCATCATATATTCTAAACTGTCTACTCTTTGTCAAATGTATGAAAAATGCTATGTTTGAAAAACCCACTTGCATAAAACCGCCACTCAGCTACTGATGCAGTATCACATAAAATGATCGACTATAATTTAGAGCAACAAGTGACATAATATGACATCTTCAGTACTTCAAAGACATGCAAGCATGAAGCGCCAATATCTTTTAGAGAAAGTTGAACGAAAAGGTATGTTGAGTGGGCAGAATTTCGCATGCTATGAAGCACAAAGTTCGAGAGCATGAGGAAATAGAAGCTCGTGTAAAACAATATCAGATGTGCAGAAATGACATCAATTGTTCCCTTTCAGAGTAGAAGACAACTTTTCTATTGCCATATTTCAATTAATTTTATTGATTGATATCTGGGGTTTAACGTCCCAAAACCACCATATGATTATGAGAGGCGCCGTAGCGGAAGGCTCCGGAAATTTAGGCCACCTGGGGTTCTTTAACGTGCACCCAAATCTGAGCACACGGGCCTACAACATTTCCGCCTCCATCGGAAATGCAGCCGCCGCAGCCGGGATTCGATCCCACGACCTGCGGGTCAGCAGCCGAGTACCTTAGCCACTAGACCACCACGGCGGGGCCAATTAATTTTATAAGTCTAACACTGGACGAAGATTTGATGGCACTGTAAAGTGCAAGAACTTTCATACAACACAACACATGCATGATAACGCTCACTGCTGCGAATTATGCATGTTCCCAAAGGTGCATATGTACTTGACTTTACTCTTTAGTTACCGCGCCTATTCAAATCGAGCACCGGTTATCGATGCTTTTCAGTCATCGCTTTGGCATGTTAAATTTATTTCTCGTGCACCCAGCACTTTTAAGTAGTTAGTTCAGCCACTCAACTTTCAGAGTTGTTTTTTTAATTTGCCTACTTGAGCAACATAGCGATTTTTTTACAGACTTCTGTCCGAACCAATGTGCATGTGTAGTTGGGAAAATGCACTAGGTTGGCAAACTTGACAGAAGTGTGTGCCCCTCGTAATTATGCTACAGTTACGTCGAAGTTCTGTAATGAAAGGAAACTTTACAAGCAAAATATCGAATTGATGTGTTAGCTTTGGAATTCGGCCAAGTCTAGCAGTAATAATTGTCGGAAATTTGTGCCAGCTAATCAATATATAGCTGTTGCTAGAAGTCAGGGAAAATTATTTCTACACAAAAAAATATTTCCCAAGGTCCACCTCACATATAACGTGTGTATGTGGCTCTCACAGCCAGTTTCCAGATACTTTAGTTTTGCAGACACAGAGTTATATCTAGTGTCACTAGTCGCTCCTTTTCGTCATGCGCTGCTTGAAACTGTCTTGCAACCCCACCTGAATTTAGTGAGAACAAGCTGAGATTTCGTAGATGACTACACCTCAGCTTTAAGTTTTTGGGGATGGTGTTTTGCGTCAGCCTGAAACATCCGTAGCCGTTCATGGGTTTTTCTTTATATCCTCAAGTTATCTCCTCCGCCACAAGTGTATATAGCTTCTGACCTTTGTGCATAATCTTATAGTTACTCAGGCTACGTGCGTAGTTCACACTTCGCTATGGCGCGGTGTGGTGGCACTGGCTGCAGAGCTTCTCCTAACGGCAAGAAGGGCCCCGGAGCACATCTTGGCCCTGACTACGGAGCAGTGCAAAACATTTTAAAACTGCGTGTGATATTGTCCTTTTTTCATTATTATATGCACAAAGATGCGAAGGAATATGCTTGAATATATTGGAATGCCAACCTATGCAGAGTGAGGTGGCTCACGGAAAGAGGTGACGCTAGATGAAAAAGCAAAGTTCATTGGACATCTCATTTATAGAGGGATCATTCACATCACGGGTTTCCATCTATTTTGTAATCGCAAGACAATGAAAATTTACTAAGAAGAGTGTACGAGTACACTTGTGTCTCACGAAAAACCATGCAATGCTTCACCGCATGGCATGAACAATGAAGCAGCACCTCTGTTTTGATTTTCTTTGTCTATGTGAAGAGAAACATGTTGTACAATAATTATTTTTATACTGTTCCTGGGTCATTTATCTACAAAATGTTTATTCTGAATTTTCTTTGTTTTGAATGTTTTTGCATATACAGTGTTTTTTATTCCACCGTTTACCAGCTGGTGACAAAAAATTTCACACTTTTCACATTTTTTATTCATTCTAAAATACTTTTGTTGCTCTACAACCTATATTTTTTGGAAAAAGGATTTCATTCTGCGAAGTTTGGTATGGTGCAATGTGTGCTGGAGTACTTTTCAAACTGGCTAAATCGATCTTCCCAAGACATATGAAAAACAACCATTCTCGTGCGGTAACGAAAGAGTTAAGTGACCGCTGTCACCTTTTATAACCATGCAGTTGCGATTGCTTTTGTTACAGCACTCCAAGGTATTATGCATTAGTTTTTGAGAAAAAGAACCGTGACTGTTCAGACAGCAAAAGCAACAGTGAAGACAACAGCGCGCGTATGGCAGCACTGTGCCTCGAGCCAAAAGTTGATGCAGACTATTGCCACAGCCTGCCATCTTTTGCAAGGGTCAGGTTTTTTGCAATTAGCCTATTGCACAATGAAACAAGCTAAACATTCCTGGGAAAGTATTATAGTGGGACTACAGGTTATCTGCATACTGAACATAAATCAGCTTCCCAGACATTGTAATGTTTGCAAGAAAACAATGACTTACCTGGAAAGAACCTGAGTAGTTAATGCTCATTCGCTGTCCCACGGTACTCATGACCATGTCCGTGTACTTTCCGAGGTCAGTAGGTGCCAGCAGGTGGTAACTGAAGTTTCGCTTCACCAGAACACCTGAAAGCTGACGTCCTGGCTCGGGCGGTTGCACCGCAAGCGAACCCATTACCTTGGCAGTCTTTTCACCGCGGAAATGGAGCTCAACGGCTTGCGTGTTCCGCGGGTTGTGCACCTCAATGCGCGTTTCCAAGTCGTCCTCGTACTCGCGCACAATGGCCGCCTTCAAACGTCCCATCTCATTCTGTTCTCCGTGCACGAGAACTATGTGCGGCGGTTTCAGTGTCCGAATGAACTCGCTCGTCTGCTGGTAGTCTGTGTGAGCCGAAAAAGAGATGTAGTCCACACTCATCTTGAGCGGCAACTTCTGGCCCACCATCGTTGCAATCTCTTCCGGCTCGGAGAGTATCGTCTTGGCCAGAGTTCCTTCGACGCAGTAACCGGCGATGATGACGCCGTTCTTGGGGTCCGTGCACCAGCTCTCGAACAGCTCGCGGGACAGGCCGCTCTGCATCATTCCCGGACTTGCCATGACGACGCAAGGCCCGATGTCTTCGAAGTGCTCGATGCTCTTCAGGTTGGAAATGTGCTTGAACACGAAAGGGTTGTTGATGGTGATTTGGCGTCGGATACGCTCGTTCATGGCGTTCACGTACGTCTGATAGACGGCCATGCATTTCTTAGCCAGCGACGACGCGTAGTAGATGGGAATGTCGTGAAGCTCTGGATGGTTGGACCAGTACTCGTCCAAGATGAGAAGAAGCTCTTGCGCCCTACCCAAGGCGAACACTGGTATCAGGCAGCGACCGCCGCGGTTGACGATGTCGTGCACGAGACCTGTAAAGCGGGCCTCACGCTCCTCGCGTTTCTCGTGGATATGCGTGCCGTACGTGGACTCGATTATCAGCACGTCCGGGTGGATGTTTGGTATTTCGGCAGCCATCAAGTGCCGGTCCTCCTGTCTCGAGAAGTCGCCAGTGTAAAGCACCTTGACGCCGGCTATTTCTATCATGAACATCGCGGCGCCCAAAACGTGTCCCGCGTTGTAGCACCAGAATCGGATGCCGTTGACGTCCTTTTCTTCGTGGAAGTTTATTGTTTCAATCTTCTCCATACTCGATTCAAGGTCTGCCTCTGAGTAAAGCATTTGCTCGGTTCCGATGTTGCTTACTTTGATGTAATCAGCCAGTAGCCACCTGTAGATAGCCTTCGTGGCATGCGTCATGAAGCAACGACCCTTAAAGGTTGTCTTCTGTAGAAACCAAGGCAGAGCCCCGCAATGGTCCAAATGAAAATGACTAACAAGTAGCAGGTCAATTTCATCAGCTTCGATGAGATCAACATAAGGCAATGCGTCCAGTCCGGACATGCCAGGGTGTATGCCGCAGTCCAGCATTATACGTTTGCCCTTAAATTCGAGCATAATGCATGACCGCCCTACTTCTTGACCGGCTCCGAGCGGTCGTATCAACAAAAGGTCACTTTCCTCAGCAGGAATTTGAGAATCTGCTTTTCTTTTCGGGCTGTCCACCGGCGTGTCCAAAGAGGCAGCCATGTTTAAACAAGATGACAACAGGATCACTTGCGCTCGTTACACCACGTTGCGGTGGCGAGCAGTAAAAAAAAGTCAGTCAGTTTCGGTTTTGGTAGCAAAGCCCATTGTTCTTTGAAATTCGTCTGGAAGGAAAGAAGCTCTCTGAAATAACTAAATGATTTCACAGTTAATACATGATAGCTGAACGTACTAATAAATAAAGTCAGAACACCTAGTATAATGAAGAATGTTTAGGAAATGCTGCCCTTGCCGGGATACTTTTTGTTCAATGAAATACCATACGTGGCTTATGAATAGTGCCAGTAAAGCATTACGTAGTTATTGTTTTTGTCACTGCAGTGCCTGCCCATACGTCGCATGCCATCTTTCTCGGTACATACGTGCAACTCTCACGCTGCGAATTCTAATATATCGTACTTATGCCATCATCTTCCAGTACAAGTTACGCAGACTAGCTTAGGCAGCTGGAGCAAAAAAATAAGTAAATAATAAATAGACCGCCCAATACTAGTACGGGCGGCACCATTACCCCCTCAGATACTTCGCTATTATGCGTGACCACCCAAAAGTGCACTGCCGAGGCGGTGATGTTTGCTTTTTACTCACGAGCAACCATGTGTGAAACATCCTTCTCTCCTCTCGAAAATTTCACAGTAGCGACACTAGCGACACTAGGGTGGTGCGAACAAGGAGGTTAGAGAAAAAAACCTCCTTGGGTGCGAATCACACCAGGAGAGAGCAATTCTGTTTCATTGCACGCGCTCAAGGTAATGGCACGTGCATGACCTAGTTTCTTTCTTCTTTAGTATCATCTAATTACGGTACTGATGCTGCCCACCACTCTTGCTTCCGACGCGTTCATCGAAACAAAAAGAGAATAAATGCTATGCCCAGCTAGATGTTATCGTTCTTGACGGATTTGAAAAAGTTTTTGGTTTGATTCGTGAGGCAACGAACTCCGATACTCTTATCAACTTTAGAAGGCAGCGGCATTTTCCCCTCAGAGGTAGATGCACACGAGTCGCGCACACTTAAGGTGACGTCATGAACCGGATAGCCAGTGACCCTGCCGGCGGAGAACATGCTGCTTTCGTTTTTTCCGGCTCCGCGTGTACAAACAACAGATCGTTGGCAGCAATGTGATCAGGGTGCTGAGCATCTAGCTACCCGAATAAAAATTTTGAGCTCGCCCACGATAGTCACGGAACAATAGTGTTCCGTGACTATCAGATACGCCAGCATTGAAATGTGTTTCTATGCCACTTGTCAAATTGAGCATGATGTGTGAGGGAAGTTGCTTGTCGGCATGTGTGATCCAGCATGTGCTGTAGTAATTTCATTATTACAGTTTTAGTAAAGCAATCATCACGATACACAAATTTTATGCATACCGATAAGTACGCGTTTTATAAACAGTCACAATTTTAAGCAGGGCTATTTCTTTAGTCGCGGAGCGATTTGGCTGCTGCACTTCGGTCATCTGGGCGGGGCCTCTCTTGTCTTTTAAAGTTGTACACGACTATAGTAGTATAGTGTACTATATTCTAGTACACTATAATAGTAGGAGGCGAATACGATAGCAGCCATCATGCAGATGATTTCCCGCAGCTGGTTTGTTCATTCAAATCTAGATGGCGCCACAACACCGTGGCCGTCTCCCTACCATGGCTGTTCTGCTGTGGCCATATATATATTAACTCTATGGCCGTGGCCTCCTGCAGCACTGCTCAACATGCGCGTCGCGTCGTCAGCTCGGTGTCCCCGTAGCGTCTGTGCGCACGCGAGTAAGCAGTTGAGTGGCAGTGCTGCAGAAAGACACGGCAGAAAGACGGACATGGTAGGAAAAGCGGAGCAGACGGACGCACCAGAAAAGTAAGCATGGCGGCAACTGTGGGTGCAATCTCGGTCCGCCTCGATCTGATCACGTCGTCGTCTTGCGCTGTGTACGCACGCATTTACTTGCTGTAGTTGACTCATGAGTGAGTTAGCCGACCTACGCCCGCGACACATCTGTAAACTCATTAATGGTATATGAAGAAGAATTCGGGCTTAGCTTCACAATATTTATGTGCCCAAAACTTCATCTGAATGGAACCACCTTCATGCCTCCATTACCAGAAACCCTGATCATACATCATTAGAGACTGTCATTTCTGACTTCTGAAGAACTATCATTTCTGACCCACTCCTCCCTGTGACTCCGCAAATGTCATTGAGAGTATTCAAATAGATAGATAGATAGATAGATAGATAGATAGATAGATAGATAGATAGATAGATAGATAGATAGATAGATAGATAGATAGATAGATAGATAGATAGATAGATAGATAGATAGATAGGAACGATTCATCGACACAATCGTTAGTGGTGGCGTCGTTACGACCCTATGAACAACCAGTTCCGACAACCACCAACCACCTGAATGTTGTCTAGACATGCAAATACACATACAATTTCTATGTATGTTTACTGCGTACTACATCCACCTTCCTCGCAACGTAATGCTCATTTTAAACGTGTTACACAGCAAACGTCTTAATGCATGCTTCGCATATATGATTGATTCTCACAGTGTGTGGCATCCGCCGAATATTTCGTAGTTGCCAGATCACTAAGAGGTACCTTAGGTATTCGCTATAAAGTTACTAAACTGGCTAGTTGAGACCTCCTTGAACTCCACGACGTGGTACAATTTGACAAACTGAAGAACTTTGGAACTTTTGGGGGCATTCCCAAAACTGTAACACTCCACAGATCCATGAACTCCGCACATCGAGCCGTATTGGATTACCACCAACGAACTGCCCAAAAACATGGAAAGTAGCTACGCAGACACACCAAAGAATAGGGAGTTTTAGTGCTGGGTACGCATTCTCTTGGAGCCTTGCGGGCTTGGGAGCGTGCGGCGTTGCGTGCCCAACCCATACCCAACCGGAATTCCTTTTAGTTGGCACCAAGGTGGCACGCACGCAAACGCAAGCCGCACGAAGGTCACACGTGCTCGCAGCGCCATAGCGTCTTGTCGCGTAAGTATTATTTAGGTATTTTTATGATTTAAAATGTTAAATTAAACATACATAGTGATCAGGACACTTTTTATTGTGTACAGTATCCTGGTATACGCAAAAAAGTGAAAAATCCAAGGTTAATGTAACGGCAGTGTCGACATCTTGTGACACTTTGTGCAACCACAGTCATGAACATGCTAGCTTACGCGTAATGTTTCTGAGGTGAAAATGAATAAAATCGTTACTCATTTGTAATATTGTCGCTGCGCAGTTTTTGCACCAGATGTACCATGCACAATGTTTCTGCAATAACAAAAGTGTGGTTGTCTGTTTCACTATGACCTCGCTAGATGGCGCCACCTAGTCAGCTGGTCGGGAGATGACAAATTTTTAGTTCTATGTTCCAGGTCATTCTAGCTGTGGAAATCTGGCTGAAACCGTGTAATCGCTATAAGTGATCGCACTTTGGCTTATTTTAACTCGACGGCAAGAGTATCCGCAGTGCGGATACCGTGAATTTTCGCGAAGGTGGACCTTACAAGGCGGCCGATCCATGCTGTCCGAGATTTCGCGACTTTGTGCCATGCTATTCGTATAGTGGCTAGCCACTATAATATTTGCGCTTAAAACTTAAAAGTCAAAGTGGTGGCTCAGGCCAGCCTCAGCTTTGCTCGCCGTCAAGGTAACATGATGCGCCAGCATGTGCGCCACGGCAGCTTATCTCCGCTAGGAGGCCAGTGGTGGCAGCGTTGTTTATGGCCGCACAGACGCATCGCCCCAGCGATCTTGCGACGCATCTCTTTGGGGCTTCGCGCATGCGCAATACCGCCGCCCCATCGTCCTACGTACGCAAGCGGCCTGCGTACCCAGCACTAAAACTCCCTAATATAATACGAACCCCGCCGATGCTTCCAGTGTCCTGCAGAAGTTTGACCGCGGGTATTAATTCTCTTTCTCGCTCTTCCTTCTTTTTCTCGCTCTATCTTTCGTTCTCTTTCTTACTTGTCTCTTTCCACCTATTTTCTATTTCTATTTCTCGCTCATTCTTTGGTTTTCTCTATTTCCGTCTTTCCTACGCTTTGATTTTTTTGTTTTAATTTTTTGTTTCTTTCTTTTTATATGCTATTCTTTACCCTCCCCAATTTTACTCATCACCGTCACGTCTCATTTTCTCGTTAACTTACATATCCCATTCCTCCGATATACTATTCTACATCAAGCTACCTTTATTTTCTTTATTTTTGTTTTTACATACTGCAGCATCAATGAGGCTATTGCTGGAGTGGGAAACAAAAACAACATAAATAAATCAACATTGATCAACATGCTTCCAGAAATTCTTGAAGGGGTAGAGAACGAACACTTCTGGGCAGCGAATCCCAGGGTTCTATGGTTGAAAAGAATAGGCTGTATTTGACATGCCCGTGTGGGTGAAAAAAAGTGCAATGTTAAGGGCGTGGTCACATCTCGTAGACGAATATTTGAAAATTTTCAGATATAATTCGAGAGTGTTGAAGCGAGAACTTTAGGCACTCATTATTCATTCGATTTTATCATTACTTGTATGGCTCTGCTAGCATGCCTGGATAGCCGAGTCGTTAATATATGCTCGCTTTCGGATACTGGCTACGCGGGTTCGAATTCCGCCTCAAGAAATTTTTTCGCCATGAATTATTCTTTCGATTTCTTTGAACGCCTTTCTGTTTTTCTTCATCTCTATCTCTACTCGTTCCCGCCAATTCGTGTTATTACATCCCAGACCGGACAACTTGCCCTATTCTACCACACTTGCCCTGTTCTACCAACGGCAAGTTGTCTTTTCGTCCCCTTTAAGTTCTTTAAATTGATATCGTAATAATTACATTTTAATACTCCAAATAATGACCTCCCACTTTCCAAGCGTTATTGTCGGTTTAAATGGGTTATTTTATTCAAGGGGACTTATATTTGTAGAACTAATACGGTAAAATGATATATAAGATCGTCATGTGACGCCATTGAGAATGGTTGCCCACCCCCTTCATCAACTCAAGAACAAGTTGATTCGCCACTGGCCGTAAGGTATATGGCAAGACAACCATGAATTTTATGCTCTTTGATGAGACAAAGACTGCACTTAAGGCAAGTCATCGTCGGAGGAGTCGTCTTTTTCATCTTCCGCCATGAGAAGGGTGAACGTTGATTTGGCGAACCGTTCCCACTGTGTAAATCCACTGCGCGAACTCTCAGTGTCGAAAGGGTCGAAGACCTCGTGATGGACGAAATCGAACGTGTTGATGAACGTGTTGAAAAAAACCGATGCAAGCGCACACCGCTTCAGGTCGGACAGAGTGAAAACGCTACACGTCTTGGGCTTCACGAGATCGATCATTTGCCGACAGACGTCTTCGAAAGTTGCCGGGTCGTTCATAAACAGAGACGCGCGGTCGTACTGTTCGTGGAAAAATGTCTCGAGCTCGTACATCGTGATCTTACCGTCACCGTCGAGATCGAGCCGATTGAACCAGTACTCGATGCTCCTTGGGTGGGACTTGTCCTTCTCGGCGAGCAGGAAGACGACAAAGTCGACGTACGTCATTGCTGACGTACTGAGTAAGTCAAATACCCTGTCGATGGCCTTGGGTACCAGGGCGCCTTTTTCGTACCGTGTCAGATCTTCCTTGCTCAACAGACGATCGTTGTCCTCATCTAGCGAGCTGAACATAGTGTGGATGACGTAGGCATCCTTGTACGAAAAGGGCCCTTTCACGTTCATGAAGTCGTTGTTGAGTTCCAGGGCGTCTAGCAGCGCGAGGAAATCGCTGCGTCGGAGCTCTGCCACGCCGAGGCGCCACGTCCACGTCTTTCCGACCTCGAAGAACAGTCGAGCCACCACGGTGTCGATGTACACGCTGTGCGATCTGGTGACTTCCTTGAGAAACGAGAGCCCACTATGGGTGTTGATAAGGTCCTGAATGAGGTCCTTGAAGTCGCAAGGCTGCAGAAATGTACGGCGGCCCTTTGTCAGCACGAACACTGCCTTCGACAGTTTGTCATTGCCGGTGGCTTGTTGCATCCTGCGACAGAATTCAAGCGCAGCCTGTCTAGTAGGTGTCTTGGAAATGGCCTGGTACATAGGAAACTTCAGGTAGAGTGGCAATTTGCAGATTTTGACAATCCTCTCCATGTCCTTGGGTTTTAGCTGACGCCGTCCGATCTCGCACAGCTCGGCAGACACGTTGGCGACGAGGTCAGAGTCTACCTCGGTGGAGAGCACACTGAGGCTGGCGACAAGGGACGCTACCTTGTCCACTGCTCCGCCACCACCCCCGTTGTCCACCTGGTCACCAGTTTTCTCGCGCGTGCCTTCAACGCCGTCGTTTGAATGGGACGTCATGCAGAATGGCGTGCGACGAGACTGCATTTCAGGCGGTGTAGGAGTACTTCGATGTCCACAGGTAGAGGAGCTGCGCACAGAAGTGTAAAAAGGGCAAATATAGTCACTACCAGCATGCATAATCTTTCGAAAACAGACTCTTACGGATTGATGGTGAAAGGGCGGTGTGGCGCTTTCTTTGGGTACTCGAAGTAATGGGCTATGATTTACTGCCTAAAATATTAGACCTGCCAATTATAACACGAAAAAACAATGCAAACGTTAACGTTTCTGTTGGCTCTTCGTGTTATAATTGGCAGGTCTAATATTTTAGGCAGTAAATCATAGCCCATCACTTCGAGTACCCAAAGAAAGCGCCACACTATCCTTTCGCCACCAATCCGTAAGGGCGCGTTCACAATAGAGAGTTTTAGTACTGCGGAATGGTGCTACGTACGCATCACGCAAGCGCTTTGCGTTACGTGGCGTCGTTTGCCACTAATCGGCTTTTAGTACGCCGTAGTACCCGCGTACGTAACGAGCGTGAAGCGTGTTGCGCCATCTGGTAGATCAAAATAGAAGCACGTGTTGTCAACAGCCAATGTGAGCCAATCCAAGTGTGATAGCCACATTATGGCCATATTTTAAGCCATAGAGCCGGTCGGTGCTTGCCTTCGATGCCGCCATTTTGCAAAACGAAGTCTCGCGCTGTCACGAACTTGTTCGAGAGCGGCGCGATCACCGCATACGTGCACGCACGCATCTGATGCGTGCGTACGTAGCAGCTGCGTACGTAACGCGATATGTGCGCGTTGCGATCTGCGCATGCGCACTACGCAAAACGTGGCGTCCTTACGTACGCAACGCCGCCACGTACGCAGCGTACGCAGTACTAAAACTCTCTAATAAGTATTCCGCACGCCGAAAGGGCGCCGAATCCGATTCGGCGGCGGTGAGATCCGTTGAAAGGGCCCTCTCCGTGCCGATCGATCACGGACCAATTTTTGCGGCGTCTGCCACCGAATCAGTCACCGCGGACCAATAGGAGCGTTAGTCAAAGAATTTTGAAAAATGGCAGCAAAGCCCTACTCACTTGTGTCGCAGTGCAAGTGGCTGAATGCTGTAACCAGCGGGAGTCTAACCTACTCTGTGCCTACTTCGCGTCCCTATTTCTTGGAAGAGGTGACCGAGCTTGTCGTTAACGTGAGCAAACTTGTCGCGGTCTTGCAGAGCAAAACGAACCCATCAACGCCGCTGGCGTCGGTGGGTTTTTTCTACTCTTCATGCATTACAAGACAGCGACTTGCCAGCAATGTAAGCAGTACTGCTTCTTCTTGCTTCCTGCGTATGAGAATAATCGAAGACTAGACCACCGGATAGCCTAGTGGCGTTTGCAAGTCGCGACAAAAACCGGGTAACAGCGCACCCATACCACGTTCGCCCATGGTAGATGGCGTATATTCGGTGGCGCGGGCGCGTCCAGTGCGTACGACGCTGAGTTTCGGCGGCAGGAGAATTTCGGTCGCTGTAGAAAGCGGACACTCCAGTGTGAACTAGGGTTAAAAGAGTAGTGCCTCATTCATAATGAAACAGTGAGCTATGAGCGAAATGGCCTTCCCACTAAGAAGCTGGTCCGGTAACATTCCACTGCAATGGGAAACAGCTTACACATAATGTGGCATAACATGGGAGCCCAAGACGGTTCTCCGTTGGCGAAATGGCTCTGCGAGCTCTGCGCATTTGTTCCACGTTGCTGAAATAAAACTCCAATTTTTTTTTTATTCATTGAGCCTGCGCAAATATGATCCACAAAGCGTCCATATCAGCTCATGCGAAAAGTCGCATGGCCAGAAAAAAAAAAAAGAAGAAGAGCTGGAATCTCATGCAACACAGTGCTCAAATCCATCATCTGATACTGAGCTGTCACGCAAGCTGTTCAACTGAGCGAGGACGCTTTCGGTAAACAAAAATATATGGAAGGCAAAAGATTTTATACAAGGAGTCATAACATTTTCGCCCCCACAAGGCTGGGAAGGATGGCTTTTTTATGCAGTGAATTTTTCTTCTTCTGTCGTGACATGTGAAACATATTATTATTACTGCAGTCAGCAAACTCAGTAAGGCGTCACTGTCGACAACGGCGAAAAGAGATTGCACGTGTTTGGCAGCCGCCTCAGCGAAAACGACGAAGTTCGAATAAGCAATGAGGAATTGATGGTTCCATCGATGTTTCTGAACTGATATGCATGACACAACGTATTTTGGCGACAACGGTTGACGTTCCCATGTTCTACCGGTCTGAGCCTAATCGCCGTGCTTGTACTTAACGAAGGGAAAGCTGGAACTTCAGGGAAAAATACATCAAAGTCGAGCAACCTACTTTTGCGACACCGAACATAACCTTGAAATACGGGCTCGCCTATAACAGGGATGTAATATAATATAACGAATGTCTTCCTTACCTTCGTGTAGCGGCAGCAGACAAGCGGGTTCCAACGGGGAAGGTTGCCTGAACGCGGTGCTGGCGAAGCGCTTCGGCGCGGTCAAAGATCTGGTGCCGTGACGTGCCTGAGCCCTGGCACGGCCATGGCGATGCGCTGCCACTCGCGAGCCTCGAGCGTCGAAAAGGAGGAGGAAGATTATGACGGTGGTGGTATTGCTTTGTTAGCATGACCTGTACCCACAATCCGAGAGGGGCCGAGAATCGGGTTGGGTTGGCGACGATCAAGTCTCATATTCTTCCAATTAACATTACACGCACCCGCAATACTTATTTATATAGGCCACGAATATGGGCCATGAATGTGGGCCCCTTGATTTTCTCCGCTAATAATGAAATTGTGGCAGTGAAACTTGTTGTAATAGAGTTGTCGCAGTGCAGTTTATCAATCTAAACCAAGTCATCATTTCTCTGCAGTGTCCCTTCAACCATTCTACGCGTTCGCCCCATTCAGAATTTCAGCGCATCTTCTATAGGAGAAGTGAAACGTAGGCGATGTATTCACAGGTGGGGACGTTTCTCCGGGCTTCGACTTCGCTCATATCATCCATTCATACGAAAAATATATCTGCGTCTCCTGGTATATCCACTGATCTCTACTAAAGGAGGTCATGAGGGCTTATCTCCGCCTTCTCCACTTAAGGCCGTTTCACATGACACAAAAAGTAGCGATTTTCAGGCTGCGAATTCGCTCGCAGCGAAAAAAAAGGGCAGTTCACACCCGCCACAGCCGTCCACGGCGAGCTTCCAACATGTTGGAAATTTTCGCTCTGATCGTAGCGGCGGGAGCGATTTTTGGTCGGTACCCATCGAAATAGGGCAGATCCGGCCAAGCTGTCGAAATAGAGTCGACGTGTTTGTTTTGGTAATGGCCGATGCTGTGCATATTAAAATAAAATCAGACTGGAAGGTGTTCTTAAATGACGAAACAAGTGGGCCCTTCGTTACCGTTCACGGTAACTTCATGATATCATGATGCTGATATTATTACATTACATTCGTGTCTGTAACAATGAGCAATGAGCAAGAACTCACCGCTCCAGTCGCAGAGCAAACATCACGGACCGTTCGCGGTTTATGTGAAACGAAACCGCCATTAGCGACGGTTGCGAATGGAACGATTTTTTTCGCTGCAATTGCAGCATGTGAAACAGCCCTTACGCTTGCCCACGAAAAATCCCAGTCGGCCAACAGCGTATACACATGACGCGCGTTGCGTTTCTCTATAGTCTGGTAGTGGTGTTCAATGCTCTAACATGCCTTCCCTTGGAATTTATGTTGTGTTATGACTACCTAGGTACGCATATTTCTGTAACCTATCTTGTAATAGCCATACCGACTACGTAACACTACGTAACTAGCAGTTCTGACCACATGCTAGGTTAACTAAGTTCAGCGTCCGTTCAGTGACAGCTCTTTTGGCTGTCGTACGACTTTCTCAGATTCGGGTCTCGCCGTCAGTTCCTACAGTTATGCCACAAACATGCATAATCCCAAGGGCTTGTTTATTCACTGATCATGGATGCCAGTCGTGAGAATAGAGATGAACCACTCAAGACAAATTGTGCAACTAAAGATTCAACAGCTTCTGTAAAAACAATTAAGTTTCACTTTTATGTTATAGACGTCAGACTCTGGGGTTTCTCAGACAGGTAGCGTCACCTGTCAATACAGTTTTGGTTATATATTGCAAAGTCCAACTCCCTCGCACAGTTTGCTCGCAACCAGGTGCAACTACAACGTGAGAACCAACGGTTGAGTTAAATATTATGTGTATTTGCGCCTTGAACTCTCAGAAAAAGAGCTACAAATTTCTCTCCGCTAGTCGGACGCGTCACCGAACCACTATGAAGTGCCTGCTGGCTCACTCGCCAAAACGACGGTTGAAAACAGGAGCAGAAGCAACAGCTTCGCGGTCTAAGAAGAATGACCCCAGTCAAGGCTATTGCTGCGTTGTGAATTGCCCCGGACGTAAAGAGCTTCAGTTTTACCGATTTCCGTATAGCCATCGTGAAGCAGAACGGCGAGATCACCAGGATACGGGCCGTTGCGATAATGTTGGGTAAGCGAATTACTCGTGTTCGCCACAGCTGGTCGCACGAGAAAGTGTAGTAATGTAGGTCTCTTGTTATTGTTTTGAGTAGCCTTGACAGAGAACCATAGTAACTTTGATTATGAAGCTTCACAGAGCGTAATGTAGGTCTCCTGTTATTGTTTTGAGTAGCCTTGACAGAGAACCATAGTAACTTTGATTATGAAGCTCCACAGAGCGTAATGTAGGTCTCTTGTTATTGTTTTGAGTAGCCTTGACAGAGAACCATAGTAACTTTGATTATGAAGCTTCACAGAGCGTAATGTAGGTCTCCTGTTATTGTTTTGAGTAGCCTTGACAGAGAACCATAGTAACTTTGATTATGAAGCTCCACAGAGCGTAATGTAGGTCTCCTGTTATTGTTCTGAGTAGCCTTGACAGAGAACCATAGTAACTTCGATTATGAAGCTTCACAGAGCCTCTGACAGCGGTGCGTGCCATGCAACGGTAGAGTGGTGACGCGCACGATGAACATTGCACACGCCGCGATCACCGATAGTCTGAAGTGGTCAACACCACACAGCATCACGCACGTATAGGCTTTGAAGGCTCTAAATTCTGGCTTTAACTAGCAAACCCGAACACGTACATCATACTAATAAATCGCAAAATGCTGTCCGTGACCAGAATCAGGTTTTTCTTGCCGTTGGTCTCCGCGATTGCAGAAGCTATCTCAAAGGCCTCGGTTTTGCCTTTCTTCGTGCACAAAGAAAGTAGACGCGCATGTATGCCCATTTGCAGTACGGAAAACCACCGTAAACAGATCATGCTAGCATGCGTAATAAAACAGTTCAACGCACGGGAAGCGAGAGATGGATGGAGAATGCAACTGCACAGGGGAAAATTGTCGGGGCTATTCATGCCGGATGTCGGGGCTATGCCGGATGTGGGGGCCATGTCGGGGCTATTCAGCGGCGGTCACGGCTGGAAACAACGAACTTCAATTATAAGGATCACTATGTTTTTGCAGTGCTCGTCGTATATACCAAGCCGTGTACGGTCACATCGGCGCACGTGTTGCTCTTGCCTCGGTTTCATCGCCTGTCTCGTGCGTCATTGGTAGAACCTGCGTGGATTTCCTGCACGGTCAACCCGAGTCGATAATCGGCACCACGCAGCTGCCTGGTTCATTCTTCCCGGATAAGTGGGACGGCGAAATCGACTTGGCATCATTCGGCAGTGGTGGTCACGGCTGGAAACAACGAACTTCATGGATCACTCTGTTTTTGCAGGTTAGTGCCGCTAAAGGTTGTAAAGTAGTAGTTTACAATTTCTTCGGTGACCACCGCTGCTGCAAGTGCCCATATATTGCTATTGTTTGTGCTTTACACCATGCCTTCTTGTGCTGAGCTTGCAAAAAAAATTGATCAGTTAGAAGCTTTGTTCAAGAGTCAGTCGGACGAGGTTGTCTCTGATCTTGTGAAAAAATGCTCAATAAGACTGTCATCAGAAGTTAACATTGTTGAAATGAAACTGGAAATAGAGGCACTAACCAAGAGTGTCGACATGCTTAGCTCGTTGGTTGAAGAAGTCCGAGCTCAAAATGTTGGTCTGACTGCAGACAACAAAACACCCAAAACTGAAAATACAGCAATGGCCAAACGCCTGTCAGAACTTGAACAGTACTCTCGAATAAACAATGTGGAAATCAAGGGCGTAGCCTGCACACAGGGCGAGAACTGCCTTGCGCTCTTGAAGGCTGTTGGCGATAAAATAAGCTGTCCAATTTCTGAAGCTGACATTTATGTTGTCCACCGCGTGACAACAAAGTCTGGATCGGCCAATAAGAATATTATTGCCCGCTTCTTCTCTAGAACAAAAAAGCAGGACTTCATCACCAAGGCGCGAAAGGCTCGCGAAAACAAAATTATGTTCGCAAAAGCTCAGTCACTGGAAAGGGACAAAGACTGGCAGTTTCTTTGGACTGAAAATTGCCAAATAAAAGCCAGAAAGACGGGTGACAGTCGAGTCTTCCGTATCTCGTCTGAGGGCGATTTATCTATCTTCCGATAAAGACCAGCAGGCCGAGTAGCTAACTAAGTGCCTGAACGAATTGCGATAATGTCATCTTATTTTTCGACTATGCAACTTCAGTCCTTTTTTTTTAAACCCATGCCTCTCTGCAATTCACTTCAATGCACGAAGTCAAAAAAAAAAAAACATTATGATGAAATCTCCAATTTTCTGGCCTCTTTAGATCACAAGTTTTCACTTCTCTGCATGTCAGAGACTTGGCTATCTCACGCAGATGGCAATTTATACGGATTTCCATCTTATACTTCCGAATACTGCCACCGTACACAACAAAGCTATGGCGGTGTCGCTGTTTTTGTATCTGCGGATCTTCGATACAAACGGCGGAACGACATAATATTCTCGGTGCCAAATTGTGAAGCTGTGTGGATTGAATTGGAGGATGTCAATCAAACAATTATCGGTTGCTTATATCGGTCGCCTTCATCGTCTGTATCTGCTTTTTGCAATGAATTGAACACTGTGCTTGGTAAATTATCTTCAGAAAAGAAAAATGTTCTCATTCTTGGTGACATTAATATAAATTTGCTAGATGACTGCAGCACCGCTACTATTGCTTACACTGACTGCCTTCATGGTTTTGGCCTTGAATCTTTGGTTTCCCTTCCAACCAGATGTACTCCAGGGTCTTCGTCCACATTAATCGACCACATATTTTCTAATCATATGTGTCCTCCTCTTTGCGGTGTACTTGAGAATAACATCACGGATCATTTCCCTATCTTCTTTAAACTTCCTTGTCAACTACATAAACCTTGTCATAAGTTCGATAAAGCTGTGATCAACAAAGATGACTATATTACACAGGTTTTCAAGCTAAAATGGTCTTCCATAAACTCAGAATCAGACGTAGATTCAGCATTTGATGAATTTTCAGATAGCATAAAACAATGTATCGTAAATTCGACCAAAATCGTGAGGTGCCGGAGACATATCCCTGCGTTGCACAATCCCTGGTTAACAAATGGCCTTCTGACTAGCTTACGCAAAAAAGACAACCTTTACCGCAAAGTTAAAAAGCGTCCTTTCAACATTCGACTCAGAACGCGCTATAAAGGGTACTGCAATCAACTGAACAAGCTACTAAAAGAAGCCAAAAGAATATATTACGAATGTCGAATAGCTGAGGCTGGTTCTGAAGCAAAGCGACAATGGAAAATAATAAATTCTTTCTTAAATCGATCTAGTTGGGATGAACCCATAAGAAAGATTAAGTCATCACGTGGCTTCTATACCAAACCGTTAGATATTGCCAACGCTTTGAATGAATTCTTCTGTGGTCCCACTTCCGAGGAAAACAACAATAATCAAGTATCACCTCAACGTTGCTTACAATCAATGTACTTATTTCCAACAGACCCAGACGAGATTATCAATGTCATAAATCATTTAAAGTTTACGGGCACAGGTCTAGATGAAATCAGTTCAGCAAATATAAAATTAGTCGCTCATGGCATCGCTAGCCCTTTATCCTGTATCACTAACTTAATCTTCACGAGTGGAATATTTCCCAGACAGCTAAAAAAAAAGCTAAAATTATTCCCGTGTTTAAGAAAGGAGACTGGTCTTGCATTTCAAATTATCGTCCTATCGCTATTCTCCCTTTTTTTAGCAAAGTCATGAAAAAGTGCATTGAAAAACGCCTTACCACATACCTTTCAAAATTTAATATTCTTTCCTCAAATCAATTCGGCTTCAGGACGGGTTCTTCGACTGAATACGCTTTACTTTCTTTCACAGATAAAATAAAAAGCGCCATTGATTCTGGTTTCTACGCAGGAGCAGTTTTCATAGATCAATCGAAAGCATTCGACTCCATCAATCATGACATCCTCATTTTTAAACTACGGGCAGTAGGGGTCGACGGGCCCGTGCTGAAGCTTATAAAGAGTTATTTAACAGACAGACAACAGGCTGTGTTACAACAGGCTCGCTTTCTAACTGTGAAATAACAAACAAGGGTGTTCCGCAGGGATCGATACTTGGCCCACTACTTTTCTTACTTTACATGAATGTTTTGCCTAATCACCTATCACAATCAGAAGCTTTCCTTTACGCAGACGACACGACATTGCTTGCTAGTGATCGATCACTAACTGCTCTTACATCGAAGTTGAATACTGATTTGAACAATATTTTAGCATGGTGCTGCCTTAATTCGCTGAAAATAAATACCACCAAGACTTCATTCATGCTTTTTCATACCAGTCACAGAACACCAGAAATTCTTCCCACTATCATTCTTGATTCTCATGTCATTAGTGCAGCTGATGAATGTTCATTTCTCGGTGTTACTTTAGATTCTAACTCAAAATTTACGAAACACACCGCCCATTTGAAGCGCAAAATTGCTCCTGGTATTAGAATTTCATTAAAAGCCAGGTACTATTTCAGCAAACCTACACTACTAACACTATTTTATTGTTTCATTCACAGTCATCTAAGCTACTGCATCACCTCATGGGGTACCACATATGCAACTCACATAGCACCGCTGCAACATTTACAAAATCAGGCAATCCGTATATTAACGTTCAGCTCATTCAGCTGCTGTGTGTCCGACATTCTTCATAATAACGGAATCCTATCATTAGACAACCTTGTTAAATACAATTTATCCATAGTGTTATTTGAAATAATGAGGAACCCTCCTCCAGTAAACATATTTCCAGACGCTGTTTTAGTAAACACCAACCGAACAAGATTTGCAGCTAACAACAATTTATTATTGCCATTAGTCCATACTAATTATGGAAAACACTCTGGTTATTTCACGTCCTTATCAACCTGGAACAGTCTTCCCCTTAACGTTAAGCAGTCTTCATCATTAGCTATTTTTAAAAACACATTATTTACTTTTCTGCTGGATACCATAGAATTCCAAGATTTGCAATATTATCTACACCTGTTCATATTCATGCACTCTTAATGGTGCCACAGCCACTCATCTTTTTCTAGCTTTTTTCGTTCCTCTGTTCGTTTCGTCAATAATATTTGGGTTTTTCTTTTATTTTTTTGTATGTTCTTTGCAGTGTTTTGTTGTACTTATGATTGTTAAAATTTGTTTTTTTTTTTAGTCTGTATTCCTTTTATTTGTATAACTTATTCCACGTTGCTGCATTTTACTTGTGCATTTTTATCACATTTCCTGCCAGGAGGTCCCCCTTCAGCCAAGTGCTCTGGGACCTCCTTCTGTATGTTTATGTAAGCGTGTATGTTTTGAACAAAAGTAAAAATAAATAAACTGAAACTGAAACTGAAAGCGAGCTTCGCACCACTGGTCGTAAGATTGATAGCTCGTGTGTGCACTTCATCACTTGGGGACCATGTGTATGCCCAAATTTAACGCATTTAGGCGGCGCAGAACGCACGTCTGAGTGCTTGTTTCGAACTCGATGTCATGCGATGCTCGCTTGCGCTTAAATTGAGAGTTGCAGTACGCCAAAATAAATATAACTGAAACGTCTTTTGAATTGTACCCGCTGTTCACTTTGATGAGCTTCCCACTTCATGAAGCGAGGTTTGATTGACGGAAGAATGTTGCTAGGTCCTACAGATTTTCAGAAAATCGCGTCTCAACACCACAAAAGAGAAAGGCCTATGCCCACTCGCTTGCGGACGCCTATTTGCACTACCTATAGTTATGGCCGGTGCGGTGATGGGGGCGCTGGTGGCGGCGTTTTTCGCAGCCTCGCCTGGACACAGTCTGACGTCTATACCGATTCCTATGACGGGAGGATCAGCCATATTTTTAGACGCGAAGCTACTTAAGGTCCAGGCTTGTCCGTTGTCGTGTCGTAAACCATGACCTCCGAGATTGTGGGCACGCGGCATGCACCCGTCATCTCGGAGGCCATGCGTAGACAGTCGGTAGTATTCGAGCGCCCACTAGGGGGCTCTGCGGCGCTCGCTCCGCTGAGGGGCTTCACGCTCCACATCCACGCGTGGGAGTGGAAGTGCGAAACCGCTACACACGTGGACTTGCGAGCCAGCCACACAACGTTCCCGTGGCGATTGAGTGCTGCGCATTGGTGAAGTACTGCTCGGTGCCTCGGTGTGCTTCTTCCACCCGTAAAAAGTACAATCCTAAAGAGAAGGGCACGCCTACCCTTTTCCTTTGAGTATTTTTTTTTCACAGTGCAACAATATAGTGACAGTGAACACGATGATGTGTGAGAATCACTGATTTCTGCCACTCTGAAATTCGCGAACAACACATAAGATAATTACTACAAAGCAGTTGTTTATATTGCTGCTTCGGAAGTCAATCGGCCATTCTTGGAGAAATGAAAAGCCGTATTAAATTACTAAATTTGAGATAATCGTGCTGAATAGCAGTTATGGGCGTCGGCAGGGCGCAAGCCCGTGTTGTATCGCAGTGAGAAAAGTCTTGAGGGGTACACTCTAAGCCAAAGCAGAGCAACGGGGTTATAGGGATCCTCCTTTGAGGGAGCAAGTGCATTGCCACTCCCATTACTCCATTAAAAGGAGCAATTGCAAGGGGACGAACCGTTACTCTCCTTTCACTTACTCCTTCAGGGGATGAATGGTTACTCCTGCCACTTGCTCCTCGAGGATTAACCGTTACTCCTGCCAGATGCTCCCAAAAGACCAACGGTTACTCCTGCCACTATATATGTGCTGGTGTGACACGGGAAGGGGACAAGTTCCACCTTAATCATGAAGTAGTTCATATTAATACTCTACCGGGCTGTCACTCAGGTATCAATATGTAACAAATAGCTATCGCTGATTGTATATACCACGCACAGGGCCACAAAGACAACCTTTAGTGAATGTGCACTAAACAGCGACAGCAGGTTTCGCTTTTGAATTTATGGTAAGCAGTGCGCTAGGCGCACGCTTGTCTTGATCAGTAAACTGCGCAGGGGCGGATCCAGCTACTCATATTAAGAGAGGGGGGGGGGGGGTATCGCTTAAAGTAACACCGGAGAGGGGCGGGGGGAGCGGCCATTACTTTTTTGTTTCTACTAGCACAAAAACTCATAAACTCATTAACATAAATACTGTAAATGTGTGCTCAAAGGAATCCCACTCATTTGTCCCAACTAGTGATAGCAGGTGGAGGGCAAGCACTGAAGAGAAGGGGAGGTGGTGCTCACAGGGTTTCGGGGAAAGGGCAATCGCCCCTACCCCCCCACCCCTCTGGATCTGCCACTGAAACTATGTATATATGTACGTACACCAACCAAATGAAGCTGTAGTCTCAGATGTCCTGCACAGCTCAGCTGCGCTCACGAGGACACGCGGCGATTCGGAGACCGGATTGTCGGCTCCCTGGGCCTTCGCGGTAGGTTCGGCGCCTCAACTGGCGCAAGTCGCCTACGCCTGTAGCCTGCGTGCAATGAATGACTGAAGTACTGTGGAGGCGCTGAAACACGGTTGCAAGCTTACCGAAAAGTGGAGCTAGGGCGGGTATATCAAAAGTCATTGTCAGCGAAGTGTTTGTTGCGCACGGTCGATGAAGGCCTGGGGCGCTTTTCCTTTTTGAGTTTGACTGTCTACTTTTTCCTCAGCTTCGAGTTCTTAGAAATGCTGTGAAAGCTAACGACCTTTTCACGGGCAGGCAATCACACAGAGGCACAGAGCAGAATTCTACCATTGCGCATCACTCACCGCGGAGACAAGGAGCCGCAGTTTTAAGAAACAAAGCGCTGCGCTTTTAAAATGAGCGTTAAAAGCTGACACACACGGTTGTTAGGACAGCGTCGGTAGCCACCACACACAATATAACCAGTTGAACTGCGTCTTTGCCGAGTTTCACCACGACGGTGGTTTCTATATGGCGCCTCGACTCGAAAGCGCGCGAATCCTCGAACTGACGTCATAAAAGCGCGGCTCGCAGCGCCGCCATCGGTAGCACACCTGGCCAATAAGGATGGGCTCGTAAGTGAATAGTCGCATACTTAGGCTATTTCACTTTTATGAAGGACGTTTAAAAATACGCAGCCACCTAGCTGTGAAAAAACGATCGTCCATCTTCTCTGTGAGTGTTCCCGCTTCACTGCGCCAAGACTTTCTGGTACTTCAGTTAGACTTGATAACCACCATTTGTCGTAACAAAGGATTCTGGCCGAGTCCGTCCTCACCACAGAAGACTTTTGAAAGCATCATTGCGTTTTCTTGCAGACAATTGGTATTAGAGACAGACTTATTATTATTAAAGACAGACTTATATTATTGCTTTTCATGTTCATGCCACTTCATGACCATATATTTGAACTATTCTCTTTCTATCTAAGCACTGATTTCATAAACTTCTGGTATTACTTTTTGTGATGTTATGCCTATAATGTTTATTTCATATTTGTTGTGCATGATTGTCTGCCATTCCCGTTGCTTTGTCAACTTGTGAACGGGGTCAGGACCTCGTCAAGCTCTTGAGCTTTTAGTTCTGAACTCCACCTAATCAAAAGAAAAAAAAATGACTTTGAGCACTGTGGTACTCTGCTTTATTTTTTTCCCTCCTCCTGCTTTTTTTTTTTTCACATCTCCGTTCTATTATACTAAAGCACCCGTGCATACGCTTTTCCGAACACCGGTTATAGCCAGCTGCCGCTCTAAGAACTGGCCAACCTTCCTGCCTTTCCGTTTGTTCCTTCCTCCTTTGCTAGCAGCGCATTGCTTGTATGCATTTGTGTAAGTGCGAGATACGGCGCCTACTTGAAGTGAACCAGGAATATTTTGACAAAAAAAAAAATCCGGCACGTGGTGGCACGTGAGTAGACGTCAATGCTCAACAATCAAATCACGTCCCGCCGCGATGGTCTAGTGGCTAAGGTACTCGGCTGCTGACCCGCAGGTCGCGGGTTCGATTCCCGGCTGCGGCGGCTGCATTTCCGATGGAGGCGGAAATGTTGTAGGCCCGTGTACTCAGATTTGGGTGCACGTTAAAGAACCCCAGGTGGTCAAAATTTCCGGAGCCCTCCACTACGGCGTCTCTCATAATCAAATGGTGGTTTTGGGACGTTAAACCCCACAAATCAATCAATCAATCAATCAAATCACAGTTGAACGTTGACAATATATCAATATCATTTATCAGATCATGTTTGTCCAAAATGATGCGTTTGTACATTGGCATGTGCGCTACCTTATAATCACCCACCCTTTCTTGCTATTTTTAGGCGCCTGTATATATATATATATATATATATATATATATATATATATATATATATATATATATATATATATATATAGCTGACATTGTTGTGATCGGACTTGTACAGAGGTTTAATTACAGTATTTACATAACGACATTTCGTTACCTGACGAGTATATCGTGGTACAAAACAAAGATTTCGCTAGATCATGACGATCTCGTTCATCTTGAAGGAGCCCGCGGGGGCTGGTTATGAAGATTCCCTCTTTATGAAGAGTGGGAAAATAGTAACAGGACACACGCCACTTTCGACGGCGCCACCAGCGCACCGACCCAGGTCAAAGTCCTCGGCTGTGGCGTGGTTACCATACTCTGCACCTGTGGCACCAATGTGTTCTTCCTTCAAGTTTCATGGCCGCTGGGTGATGGGCTTTACGCTCGCACAATCGGGCACATCCAAGGTCTGCCACCTCGAAGTGCTTAGCGGGACTGGTTACCATTCAAGGGAGGTGTCCCGTCTGGTAATCATTGCGGTCCTCTGGTACCTCCCTTCTGTGTCAGGCGCCGTGGTGCATCAGTTCCCGGCTACGAAGGACACTACGCGTGTTTAGACGGATATTTGCAAGCCAACAGACTTCGGCGACCTTTTAGAAAAATAGAGGAAACCGCTTCTACTTTGGCGCAGGTACCAACCGTATAAATATATCACGCAGTCAGCGCTACCCCTAGTCTTACTTTGCCCTGGACTGCGATGTTGCCCCCGAATTTGTACTCTGTCATAACTTTATTATAAATCATCACGTCGTATCTTTAGGCTATTTTACCTAAGACATCTAGAAGCCGCTATCCTGGGCTGTTTACTTGTTGCATATTGCGACGGGAACTAGTAAGGTCGTATGCGTCAACACAACCATTTTCACGCGTATGCGTCTACCATAACACTGTTTATATAGTTGTTAAAATGCAAAAATATAAAAGTATAGTTGGCGGCACTAAAATTCCTCTGTTGATGCGAAACAAACGAGCGCTGCCCCACCGCGGTGGTCTAGTGGCTAAGGTACTCGGCTGCTAACCCGCAGGTCGCGGGATCGAATCCCGGCTGCGGCGGCTGCATTTCCGATGGAAGCGGTAATGTTGTAGGCCCGTGTGCTCAGATTTGGGTGCACGTTAAAGAACCGCAGGTGGTCGAAACTTTGGAGACCTCCACTACGGTATCTCTCATAATCATATCATGGTTTTGGGACGTTAAACCCCACAAAACGAGCGCTATGATATGGGAACATAGACAAGAGGCACACAGGTGCCTACTTATATGTCCCCGTCGCTTAACACTCATTTGTTGCGCATCAAGTATAAACCAACTTGCCCAAACACACACCTAGCTAAGCCCTCCGTAAAATAGTCTCGTATGCGGAATATCTGGAACAGTAGCAATGACGACACATATTAATACGAGGCGGCGATCAACCATAGAGAGCCGAAGGATTTCTCACTTACGAAACAAAATAAAACATGAAAAAACATTTTCCTGACACATACTTTGGTGCCTAGGCAATTAGTCACGGATAACTGCAATTGACTGCAGGTATTGCAAATGATTATGATCTTTACTTAAAGGGTTGCCTTCTGGGTTTCATTTTCCGAGCGAGAAATAAAAATATCTGTGACCTTTTACAAAACTGCAGAGCGCGCGCTTCACGAGATTTCGCCATTAAGAGAACGGTAGTATGTTCTGATTATAATATACTGTGGGCCCCCATAGTATACACCACAGCGTGCTGAAACATATCCAGGGTACGCCTGAAACTCTGAGCTTGCACGGCAGTTCGCAATGCGTGAAAGGAGTACACGAGACGTCGGAGTACTCGGGACACGATAAGGTGGACAGGTGCCGCCGAGGTTCGTTGGGTCACAAAAGGAACGATTCTTCCACTGTGAGCGCAGTTTTTTTCGTGCCCAGACAACGCAAGGGAAAGGGAAGGCACCGGAACGTTGTCCGTGTTCCGCGGAAGGCTGTATCCGAGTAAGCGTGATCTGGACCATCAATCAAAACCCTTGGCCACATTGTTCTCGCTACTCGTCGACACCTCATTGCACCGAGGCACGTGAAGTCGTCAGCTTGCAGACGTATGGGCGTCTCCTTTAGCCGAGTCATCTACACGAGACATGCGTTGCCCTGGCAACGGTCTTCGTGTACACACGAACTGTGCCGTCATCGTATCCCTTTTCATAAGGCACCTCCACGTAGAGACTTACGGTGAGACCTGGGTGCTGGGGAGTGCGCTGCTCGCCAGAACGATGTGCTGCGGTGCCGTACGAGGTAAGGACGCCGCGGTCTGTGGCTGTCTTCGTGTGGCAGCCTTCGTGTAAACGTGCGTATAATACAACGTTGTCGGACTGCCTAGCAGACAAGATAGTCCCCACAAGTCAGGGCGCCTTATAGAGACCGGTGATTCAAGAGCCAGTGCGTGATGCTCTGTCGAATCTTCTAAGCAGCTGCAGGACGGGCCTACGAATGAAAGGTGGAGAGTTTATACACGAACGCGCTTCACGGGAAAATGAGGGATGAAGACGGAATAGAACGATGAATTGGTTGGGGGCTAAGTGTGAGAGATGAGAGCAACAAGAATTAATACAATCACTTGTTGCAGTTTTACGTACGTCGTAGTAACACGATACAATTATGATAAGGGACGCCGTAGTGGAATGAATGATCCGGCAACTTTGATCATCTGATTTTTTTTTTCTTTAACACTTAACACACACCTAAACCTAGGCCTACATGCTTCGAGTGTTTCACATTCATTGAAATCCAGCCGTTACGACGGGCATTCGATCCCGAGACCTTCTGTCGAACACTATAACGATACCACACCCGTATGTAGCACTACCACGAATTTTGTTCGGGGCGGGCGTTCATCGATACTTTGTGTATGTTCGTGTGTGCGTTTGTTTGCATGTACGTATAATTATGGAGTGAAAAATTAGGGGAACTTTAAGTTTCGCCTTTAAGAGCTGAACGCGATAGTGAAATCCAGCCCCTAGTGCACTTTTCAACCGCCAAGTGCAAACTCATTCATATGTTTTGTTACGTACACGCACACAGTAGATTGGACCAGCGCGCACTATTATCGCCGAATGGGCTCGTTTTCGTTGTGACACCCGTCAAGTACAATACCTTAAAGGGGACCTGAAAAACTTTTTCAAGTAACCATGGAATGAATTCATTACAAGAGCTTATTGCCTCACGAATTCAACGCCGCAAAAAATTTAAGAATCCGTCCAGAGCGAGTGGAGTTACAAAGGTTTGCCGCATGCTGCCATTGCATTATCTCTTCTCTCGTCCCGACAAAAGCGCTGGAAGCTGAGCAGGGAGGGGTGACAGGGCGAAGAAACTACCGCACCTCGTGACCTTGAGGCCCCCCCCCCCCTTTTTTTTTTCTTCGAATGGGCGGCTTTTTCAGTGTGATTGTGCGCGTCCGCGTGGACTGGTAGCGGCCTCCCGCGGCTATCTCGGTAACTTGATTTTTCAGTCACAGACGCACAGACGATTTTTCGCTCACAACCAGCGGGGTCGACGCCGGTGGCGGGTTTTCTGCGACACGAGCTCTTTAACGCTATCGCGTTAAAACACACAGCGTTTTACTATTACTATTTTTTATCAACATGCCCAAATTAACTTTATTATAGAAATGCACTTTCAAAAATGAAAAAAAAAATGAAAACAAAGTGAGTCCCCCCCCCCCCCCCCCCCGCACACCTATTTTTCCGGCTACGGCCCTGCTCCGTGGTGGATCTCATATGCCAACGCTGGCGTGAGCATAATCGTAGCAAGTCAGCTATTTAACAAGTGTCGTAATAGAGTATGCTCTGATCAGTGCACGGCCAGCTTTAGCTAAATGGACAAAAGTTTATATGCAAGGCTTCTACGACCATGCAGCACCTAATGGAGCCATCTCTGCCGCACTTACGGGCAAGTATACCATGCTTGAGGAGAGCCATGTAGGTATACAGCTGACGCGACGAGCCAAGCTCCAACCACCAACCCCAATTAAAGGTTAGCTAAAGTTGCCTAAAGAGCATCTTAAACTGAAAAAAAAAATAAGAGGACAATTTGAACCCCGGAGCCACTTTGGCTACGTCTATGCCCGTGACATTGATTGACTTACCAGCTGGCATAGGGTTATGGCGCAAGATTGACATTCAGCAGTCTACTATCTTACAATAAAGTTAACCAAAGCAGAGCCCTAGGAAATACTTCATCAGTCTAAATGATGAATTTTTATGTGATGTTTCATTATCTGATTGACAAGTGAGAGCGTGCACTCGCGATTCATATATATTGTCACGGGGTCGTGACGTCGACGAAGGATGCGGACTGTGGTTCGAAGAACAACCTCTTTATTCGGCCGAACTTGCGGCTGGTCAAAAAGATTCAGATTACTGGCACTGAGAGCGGCTAAGTGAGCGTCGGTCGTCGATGAACTGACAAACGGCGAAGCGCGTCGGCATTTATACGTGTGCCGTCGAATACTCTATCGTCATAGGCATGCTCACAAGGGGGCGGGCGGCCGCATCTCCTGGTCAACCAGGAGGTGGGTTCAAAGTCAGCCTGGTTAGCCCTATAGAGTGAGCAATAGGAAGGGGGCAATCCAGCTTGAGCGGGCATGTATTGACTTCGCCCCCCCCCCCCCCCCTCCGCGTAGGGGAACCCTTCGCACGCCTGTGTTTAGCAAGACGATATAGCGCGAGAACAAACGACGACACAGAGACAATTAAGAAGGACACGAAAGAGCCCAAGCTGCCACTTCTAAGAGCCCAAGCTGCCACACTTCTAAGTTACTGTGTTAATAGCGTTATCGCTAGCGGCCACGTATACGTTCCACAATAATCTGTAATGTTCGCAAAGTGGCCGTAACCTTAACTAAATGACCTACGACAGTCCCGAAACTTCTCGAACACTGCAGCCGCGGTTTGAGCGTAGAGCTACGTACAGCGTAACGGGGCGATAACAGAACTTGAGGAAGGAACGTGGCAATATATGATAAGTGCGGTGCTGAGCTGCGAATGGGCAAGAGTTGCAAAAGTAGGCATGCCGTTTTCTCCCTTCTCGAGGAGCACGACAACGACTTGCCAAAGTATAGTTTTGCTGGCGAAGCTACGCGGAATGCTAACGCGCGCGTTAACACAAACCACGCGCCTGCGTGCGCGTGTGATCGCTCACTGCTGTTCACGATTTTGACCGCACACTTCCTACAGGTGTTCCGTGTTGGCGTGTCATCAGTTTCTCAGTTATAGCAAAATTTTAACCAATTTATTCGTAACAGGTATTGCGTCTATGTCATCTTTACATACGTGTTAGAAAGCTCTGTAGCAGTAATTTAGCTGCGTAATTCATAACTACCCAATCTCATTTAGCTTTTCAGCTAATACATATTCAAGTGCCCTTTAATTCATAAGCAATCGCAACGAAGTGTTTAGATCATACATCTATCGAAATGTTTGTTTCAGCGTGTGCGGTCACACACCGCCTCATCATAAAATCTCGTCAGGAGAACAATGCGTTTTTATCCCCTGTATCATGGTGACGCTACATATTTATGATTGAAGAACCATAAAGGTATAACACCGGGCGCAATATTTTTGGGCGTCCAAGCCATGCGTCAGCGCACTTTTTTTTACACCTTGGTACGTGAGCAGACAACACTTGTAATATGGACTATGTATCTTATAGAGGACGCCGTGTTTTTGTTTTTTTTTTGGAAATGTTTCTAAAATAATTTATTCTAAGTTACGGCTATACCTTAGGAACGACAGACGTTAAAACAAAACGTGCAGCATGTGGTCGGTGTTTACGACCCCGGTTTCACATTTCCGTGTTTGCTAGCAATGCTAATCTTGAAGAGTCAAGTTACCGCTTGCACGCATTCCGCAATATTCGTGACCGTGAGCCTAGTCAGCGGTTAACATGAGCTGCGTCTTCTACGATAGAAAGGCGCAGCCATGCACCTCTTTTTTTTTTCTAAATTCCGAAGCTTTGCCAAATGGCTAAGTTAAACATATGTTGCAATAACGCAAGTCAAGCAGACCACCATTACAAAGACCCACTGCCCTTGAATGATAGTATACCTCTCTGAAAAGAGTGGCGATGATTGATATGTGGGGTTTAACGTCCCCAAACTGTACCACATGATTATGAGAGACGCCGTAGTGGAGGACTCCGGAAATTTCGACCACCTGGGGTCCTTTAACGTGCACCCAAATCCGAGCACACAGGCCTACATTTCCGCCTCTATCGGAAATGCAGCTGCCGCAGCCGGGATTTGATACCGCGACCTGCGGATCAGCAGCCGAGTACCTTAGCCACTAGACCACCGCGGCGGGGCGAGTGGCGACGATGGAATTATAATTTTCGACTCTGTCGCTGTTGCAATATTCCACTAAGTGTAAAATAAAAGCTGCTTAAATAAGCGCTATTACAGTTCAATCCCCGAGCCCGACACAACTCTTTATGCTAAAGCACTTCGTTGCAGGAAAGAAAGATGCATCAACAGAACTCTCAAGAGGGTCACACTACTGGCAGCGGCCTTGTCCGTCGCGCCAGCAGCGTACTTCCTTGTACCCTTGCTCACGGCCAAAGGTAGGACGATTGCTGTACATCTAGAACTAGTGCGATGTGCTCAAAGAATCTTGAAATTTTCGCCAATCTCAGTTCACTTGCATGATTACCGTGACAGACTGCAGCCGTCGGCAAGTTCGAATGTCTTCCAAAAGGAGGGCAAACGCAACATGTCGCGATCTACGCCTTTTTTTGTGTGTGTTACCGGCCGACGCCCCTTAGAGGTAATACATTTTCATACGGTTAATACGATCGCGTTTCCGAGGCTTGGATAATGCGATTGCGAACACGTCTAAAACACTCGCGTGCGTGGCTTCAGCCTTCGCGCCCGGAGGCACTACGCCCGTGCAGCACTGAGCTATCGCGGCTGTCCGACGCTACTCCGGGATCAATGATCGCTATTCCAGATTGGATTTGATTGCCTCGCCCTTCGAAACGGTTCATAACTACCGAATCTGCACTCGACGTTTTAGACACGTTTCGTAGCCTTGTCGCAGGTGATAAGGTCAGCGTTTCATGAAAATGCTACTCGTTTCACTGAGTTTCAAATAATGCTCACCGCGGGACATCAAAAAGCAAAAAAAAAAAAGCTCGTTGCTCGGTAACGGGCAATTTCAAAGCTCGTTAATTAAAGCAAGTTCTTTGCCAAATATGCATTGTTTGTCATCTTTGGGCCCCGTTTCAGATAATGCGATTTTCGGATCATGTGTTAATTTTTAATGCCCGCGAGAGTCGTACCAACGAGCTTTCAAATCACTGTACTTAGTGAAAGCGTGTTTTCAGGAAAGTCTCAGGAAAGTTTTCAGGAAGGTCAGGAAAGCATGTTTCAGTGCCTCAACATTTCTTTTTGTTCGCTTGTTTTCGCAGCCAGCAAGTCACAGTACACTTGCAACAATCGAAACTACCGAAACCTCACAGCCACTATTCGAGAGTTCAACGCTCGGCTCGCCGAAAAGCTGCGCGAAAATGACTCTGGCCAAGAGACTGTGTACGAAGACGACGACCAGTGGGTTCAAGTTTTGCCGCGGACTTACGTCTACTACGCCTACATGGACGATTCGGAACCGCAAAACTGCCACGTGCGCATCGTCAGCGTCGTGCCGAGAGACTCCGCCCAAGAGATGGCGGTGCAGTGCTGGCTGAACGTCGGACCGGCCGTTTTCCTGTCCGAGGCGAACCTGGAGGTCTTGCCTGAACACCACGGTCTCCCCTACGCGGCGGCGTTCTTCCTTTGTCCTGTCAAGTTTCCTTCCGAAGTGAGGAACCATCCGAACATGAGGGTTGCCCTTGGTACAAACTGGAACATGACATCACCCCAGTGGCTCAGAGTGCGCAACCAACGCAAGCGCCCACTCAAGTTTTGCTCCGTCTGCGTTCGTCCAGTGGTGGAACATTACCGCAGGTTTTCATCTATTACAGAGTTCATAGCCTACTACGCGTCAATGGGCGTTGCGCACTTCAACATCTACCTGTGCCAGGTGCCGCGGGAAGTGGAAGTCCTGCTGTCGCACCTTCGAGAGAGCGGAAAGGTAGACATTCGGCTTCACCGGTGGAACTTACCGCTGAATGACTCCTCCGTACTGGCGTACGGTCAGATGGCGGCTATCCAGGACTGCATTTACCGCTCCAGACTGGCATCCGAGTACATCATTAACGTCGACTTCGACGAGTTTATAGTCTCCAAGACGAGGAACAGGCTGACTGACGCGATACTTGAAATTGAGACCTCGGTCGGCAAGAACTCCTTGGGGAGTGTTTTAGTTAAGAACCAGTTTTTCTGCTATGAGTACCCGTTAAATGCCGCTTGCCTCCGCCATAAGCCTCCGATGCTTTCTCGTATTCTGTTCCTACGCGAAGCCAATGTCTGGAAGCACTACGAGCGCTCCAAGTACGTCGCCAGAACGACAGCGGTGGTTTCGGGCGGGGTACACTTCGTATGGGAGCACGCGAAAGGCGCGAGAACAGTTGCCATCTCCGAGTCGGTCATGGTCATGCACCATTACAGGTCATGCTGCGGCGTCCGCAAGAGCAACTTTTGGAGAACCTCATACTGGGAGTTTTTGGGCGAGGAGCACGTAGTTGTCGACAAGTTTATGTACGCAATTTCCGCGAGACTGGTCTACTCGAATGTGGTTGCGTCAGTCAAAGAACTGATGGATGAATTGTCAACCGAGCCACTCTTCTACAGTGACTGATGGACTAAAGGATTTGCATGCACAATTTCAGGCGACACAAGCAGGCATTGAAATGCACATCAACCACTATCGAATTTGGGGTGGAACTGGAGAATAGGCTGCATGTGGTACTTTGTGCACAATAGATACGGTTACTCAGGACAATGTGGCACATGATCACAGAGTATTTCAAGCCACCGGTAAAATTAGAGGGGCTTGCTGTGTCAATGCGATTGTATGATATGGTTAAGGCACAGTGAAGTGAGGGAGTGCAGATTCATTTTGACCACCCGGTGTTCTTAACCTGCACCCAAATTCACGTAGATGTGTTTACCCATTCTGCGCCTATTGAAGTTACAGAGAATGGAACCCATGTCCTCGACCTTTCCCACGCGACACCTTACCAGCTAAGCGACCACAGCAGAAGATATAGCACAACTTTTTTGCACAAAACCAGTGCTACACCGTATCACACATCACATCTTGCACAATCGTGTCAAGTGGACGCAGAAACTTTGGGTGCAACAACACGTGAAAAATATCCGCAAATGTCTCTCTGTTGCAATGCCGCCTAAAGAGTATGACTGGAGTTAATGCCAGAATTTGTGTTCTCATGTGATAATGGACAGTGCAGGTGCGTGCTGGATACTTTAGCTGTAATTATTTTTTGTTTCATAATCTCAATAAACCACCAAACGATGCCCACAGCCTCCTGGTTAACAACATGCATCTAATAGCAATGAAATTTTTTGGCATAAAATTTGTCGATCAGGCTCAGTGTGAAACCAAACAAATTACATTGGATAAGCTTCGTCAATTGTGGCAACTACTGTACCACCAGTTCTCATCCTCTAGTGCTCTTATTCATTTTACCTTCATCCTCCAATTACAGCACAAAACCGAAAGCAATGTTGCCTTAGTTCAGAAAATTATCAAACCAGCTAGTGAGGATTGCAGTCCAAATGCTACTTGGTAATCGAAAAATAGTGCTGAGGACAATGTAGATCGAGGCTCTACTGACTCTTGCAGTTACATTGATACAGGCTAGGTGCAACCGTTAGATCATTTAGGCAATAAGATGCTGCAGGTGTCGGAACACAATCCTTGCCTACCCATGAATTGTTACTTTACCCATGGCACAAACTTAATCCATTGAACTAGACTAGCCAACACGGAGGAGTGCGAAAAGCATTAATTAGTCCTATTTTCACAATGATGTTAAATAAGTGGTATACATAGCTTATGGCACTTCTGCATCAAATTATTCTTTCGTGGCAGCAGTGCCATAGCAAAAATTGCACTAAGACACAGCACGCTGCAGCCTTGAGATGATACGAATCCACATTACGAGTTTCCTTTAATAGCACAGTTTATACAGTGACTAGGCAAGAAGCACACATGACACAGACCACAAAGACCAAGGACACTTAAGATCTGCAAGATAAATGCAAGCAGAGTTGTAGGTTTCTAGATCTGAAGTTATACAGCTGGAGGTTTTCCTTCGTTTTGTACAAAAGCAAATATATCAGTGTACCACTCACACTCATGGTAGCAATGCACTACCTTAAGGGAATGTCTAGGGAGGTGAAAAACGTTTGTGAGCAATCTCCAGGTCATGTTTATAAAAGCATACAGTAGGGTTATTCATTCTATTAAGTAGAACAGAAAAAAGACTTCCTTCCTTAAGGGGCATCTCTGGCATATGTTAAACAATACATCGTCCCAGTCCCAAGTTTTGCAAAACACCGAAAAACTGTCAGGTCACTGTAAAACTGTGAACAATGGCATTTTCAGTGGCTACCATATGATAGAACCATTTGTTGACAATGACCACAAGCAAACTTCATTCACTTGCGAACCAATACAAAACAAATGACAGAATATTAAGACACAACATAAGCATTAATTGGACAACAACAAAAAGGAAATGTCAGAAACCAATGACAATAAACTACTGAATCATGCTTCGTTTAAAGCATAAATACAGCATATAATTGTTAGCTATTCTGGAAATACATGTGCACTTCAACTCATGTTGCAAGGTTGTCTTCTGTTTACATACATTCGCGTGAACATAGGAGCTGTTAAAACACCGACAAAAGCTTGCAACCTCTCAAAATGCAGATTCCTTGTGTAGTAAGGGGACCCTCTATCGAAGACATGCACTAAGCAGGTTATCTAGATTAACCATGGTAGCCACGCACAAAATACAGGACACAACAAGTGGATGCCCAGTCTTTGCCTAAGAGCAAGTCAGATGTTACAATCCATTCAACCAAGATCACAACAAGAAAGGGGCAGTTCATCGATAACTTTACAAACCATTTTCACTTTTGTTCTATGCAACATCTTGCGCGATACTCAACCGATTTGATAGACTAGGTGGTTCAATGCATTCAACTATGCTATGTGAAAAAAATCTGAGTGGAGGAGTGCAGATTCCCTTTTGCAAGTCTGGCCAATCTACGCACAAAGAGATCAAGAACAGCAGGAAGTTGAGCTGGTTGGTAGGGCTAGATTGGATCTGCTCGTATTACTTTCTTCAACAGTATTAATATTTTCAGTTGAAATAAGTTTAAATGTGCTTCAGCTTTCTAACACAATTTCTCAAGCTTTTTCGAGCTGTTAGTGCAGGACATACATGCACTTATGTAAAATTAGCGTCGGTCAGAATCCATGCTAAGTGTAATCCCATGTAATGTGCTAGTATTTTGCTAGAACACTGTTGCCCCTAGACGCTGGCGCTATCAGCACCAGCTTCATGAAAGTGTCTTTGAAAGTTATCCCCTGATAAAACAGCCCCGATTTCATTGCCATGGTGACATTTGGGCTCTTACAATACTAACACCCAGTATTGAAAAAACACCATCAGTGTGCATGTAACTATTGCATGTAACTAATAATTCGCCGAGGGACTAATAAGTCCCTTGGCGAATGCCATTTAACAGCAGACTACTGCCACAAGCTGCAGGTATGCTTTGGCCCCGGCACGAACATCTTTTCCACAGTGCACCAGTGAAGCTTCAAAAGCGTACGTGATCTGTCACTAACGTACTGCTTTAAATGCCCTGACTAAGCTAAGTATCGCAAAAGGTACAGGTCATGATAAAAATGTACATCAAGACAAGTGCTGCTCAACCATTACATGGGCAAAATGATGAAGCTGTAATCAGTATAGCAATAAGCAGACAGTGTTCAATAATTGGCTATTTCATTGCCTTTTAGAAAGAAATTGCACAATAAAGCTTTTTTCCTTCGGTACTTCACCAACATTAAGCACAATGTATGCCTTACTCATACCTGCCAAGTTCAAGGATTCTGAATCCGGGAGATTTCCGCAATGGGAAGGGGGGGGGGGGGGAGTTCGGAGGGAAGGGGGTGTGCGGCACAAAAAACAAAAAACAAAAAAAAAACAAGGAAATAGAAACAAAAAAAAAACATCACGAAAAACAAAAGGGGGTGGGAAGGGGGTCTCAATCACAAGCGCCAACATCGGCGTTGCGGTCTTATAGTGGCTAGGAGTCGTGGAACACACGAGGGTAGAATTTTTCACTAAGGTGAGAGTCTAAAGGATCAACACAACTAGCAGAATCTATTGCAGTTAAAACAACTCGCGTATGTCTTCCTGGGACACACGTGAACGGACGGGACGGCGCAGCTGACTGCCGTAAAAGCACGGGTCAAAGCTTTGCTCACTACTAGATTCTTTTGGCAGGAACGCCAAAACGTGTCTGACCCCTTTTTATTGTGATAGCAATTATATGGACAGTCCAGGCTGTTTTTTTGCCATCGCCACCACCACCGTCCTTCACCGTATATGTATACGTACCTATATATATAAACACTCAAAGAAAAAAAGCCGCCCGCGCTCACCGCCGAGCTCGTCGCGATGCGCCGACGCTTGCTTATCTCTCGCGTGTACTTTGCCCCATGGATGGATGCCTGTGCGCGCACGATTATCCTTTGGTGGGGGAATCATGTGCTTCGGTTTTCACTGAAACGAAACGTTATGTGGGGCCCACTAATGTCACGTCAGTCTCTGCACAGGACCCTTTTGCGAAAACAGCACTCTTTTCACACAGCGAGGTATAACAACTGGGACACTTGTTAGTTTGTACTCATCTGTACCTGTGATTACGTATCGTGAATCATTTTTGTTTAAACAGCGCGTTACGTGTCGAGCGGTAAACCTTGTTAGTTCGCTCTCGTCCTGCGAGTATAGTTTTCGTGCGTCATTTGTGTGTGAGCAGCGCGCTGCACATTTCGATCTGCATGCCATTTTCAGCGTTACATTCCAAGTTGTTGTCGCATTTATTGCTTCGCCCTTGCGGCGAAACTGTAACTTTTTTTATTTTTTACGTATTTACTGCCTTTAACCTACCGCTGCGTGCCCTCGGAGCTCGTAGATCGCTATTGCGACCAGGGTTTTGTGCGCGACGGTTTCAGCAAACGGTAGTTCATTTTACAATCCCCATGCCCTTGGCTGCGCATGCGCCTTCAAAACTGAGTCGTTTTATGCCATCTACGATAGCATCTGCCGCAGTTTTGTCCGCAGAGTTTGCGGAAAGCAGCGTTGCTTTGACGGGTTGAGCGCACACTTTGGGGTTCCGTCAGTTACGTCGTCGCCATACATGATCGTGTCAAGAGCGACCGCGGTTTCGTCCACAGCGGTTGTGGCAACGACAATCACACGCACTGTAGAAGACAGTGCGTGCGCCGGTCCGAAGCTTCGAGTACGCTGCTCTCGACCTTCGTTCGAGGGTTTGTGTACTAAAGTTCGTATCACCCGCTGCGCTTAAAAAATGTGTTCGGAACGTTCGAATTGAGGCCCGATGAACATAATAGAATTTGGCTTGGGGATTTTCAAGAATTCGTATCTGCCGCGGTTTCACATCACTGAGATTATACTGTACGTTTACGTGAACGCCTCTTAAACTCATAATAAAATGGGGTAGGTTCGAAAAGCCTGGAGACAAATGAGCTGCTTTTTTGTCAATGCGGTCAGATCACGCACAGAAATTTCGATTTCAGGGAGATTTTCATGACAACCGTACAACCGGAAAAAAACAGTCGAAATCCAAGAGTCTCCCGGCAAATCCGGGAGACTTGGCATGTATGCTTACTACTGATTTTTAATTCGCATTAGTATCAGCGCTTCACATAACAAATCGCACTTGCCTCTCACACCCACAAAAGGGTGAAGCTAAGAACCCCTATGGACAAACACCAGCCCAGCATAGTTTTGGTCCCAGCTACGCTGAGTTAACTTGCCCTGCAAATGGGCTCCAACTTCAGAACCGGCCTCATGTCAGAAGCTTGTGAAAACTTTCTGCAGCCAAGTATGAAGCAAGTCAAGCTGTGACCATTTCTGCCATCACAAGACCCAGTAAGTGCAATAATTTTACCACCAGCACCTTGGCTCTCTGGTATGACAAAAGAGGTCTGTCTGGTATGACCAACGCTACCTAACAACACTTGCACTGACATATCCACAATTATAACACCTTGACTGTGACTCTGTCAGCATGACAGCACAGTAAGCCGATTTATCGCACTATAGATTTTTGACATACTGCTTAGAATTGACATCCAAGTTCATTATTCATTTCAATATAACACCCTTCCAAAGATAGTTGCTCCAAAATCAGGTGCCAAAACAAGCGAAATAGTATTAACATAAATTCACACACTGCAATCTGCTTATGGTTATTGTGCAGGTACATTTACACTTTAACATGGCAGAATGCAGAATAAAGTATGCACACTTCAAGGCATCTTTGTTCTTAGCATTTGAGTGTTGCAAATTATACAATAAAATCCCTTATATATTTAATCCATTTTATCCTGGCCCCTTCCCCCCATTATGCAGCAACATATAAGCAAGTACTTCTTCACCAACACACCTCACTGCTTTTGAATAAAGTACTCTCCATCTCTCTGACATGATTTCAACCACGGGCTCCTTCAGTCTGCTGCAATGTTTCTATATAATGTGCCTCACACAGAAATGATGAGTCTCTCACAAGCGGCTGCTCAAGTCACACTTCAAACTTCCAGCCTCCTGTTTAGCACAAGAATGCCACTGTCACTGAGAAGTGCAATGGGCAAGATTGCTTAATAATCACCTGGCTATATGCACAAACATACCTTCGGTGGTGAAAAAAACCACGTAGTAGTATAAACTTGACTAAGACACTATGCACCTATTGTCCATATAAAACAAAATGATTACTGGAAACTACCCTAATGTAAAACATGCAAGAAAAACATATAGGGTAAAATGTTACTACAAATGAAGTAGTCTCTTCTACAACAACAAGTGTTTGCTGCATTAAGTTAACACGACAGTTGGCAGCCTGCCAGTGCAAGTCGGCAGTTCATGTAGCCATAAGAACTTATTTCATCAGAGAGACTTCCACGCCTCATGAGAAACTTCAGTAGGTATAAGCAGGGCATCTCCCACAGTAATTGAAAGAACGGTGCCCGAAATTGACCCGTACAGGCACTCAAAAGCGGAGTGGTGCACTGCGAGACTCTGCTACCAGTACATTTCCTTCAACGCTGCGAATCAATATAGAACATGAGACAACATGCATGCTTTGTCCAGACCAAAAGAGAAAAAAAGGCAGTTGTAAATAAAATTCATTTTGATCTGAAAACACTCACGCTCACTTCAGTGTATTTTGCAAGCTACAATACACATTAGCTTTTGGATGCTTGCTGTGTCTGTCCAGACCATGGCACCGTTGTGCCAGCACTGGTAAATCGCTTTGAGAGTATGGAACAAAGAACTCGCATAAATAAATCTAAAACAATAAGATGAAGTAAGCTGTGATTATACATGATTCCAGCTTTTATAGAATGAAAATTACAAGCACAAGCTGCAGAGGGTCAAGATACACCATACAAAGCAACACTTCACAAAATCTGCTTGAGCTTAGGGAGTCCTAGACTTCTGAAACAAGCTTAGAATTAACGAGGTACATGAAGCAAAGGCGTTGAAAAAAAATAAAGGTATGAAAGAAATTGGTACGAAACACACATAAGATTTCTGTCGATTTAGCATTGGTACTTTCCACCTACACTTTCTGTTCAAACATGCTTCTTGAACTTTCTAGGGTAGGCAAAATTAATTAAATCTGACATCAAACTAACACATAATTACATGTGCTAAAATGGTAAAAAAAATATTGAGAAACAAAGTGCGGCCTGGCACATGGCCTGCATTGTCTGAATCACCACTGCCGATATGACTCAACTGCCAGTTTACTGTGGCTGCTACAAGAGTGAACATTTTGGCCGAATGTTTTCTCTGGCCCACCGACAAGGATGATTTTACCGTATTTACTCCACCTTTCCTTACACTACCGCATCACCCATCAAAAATAAGTGTTTTTGCTCTCGTTAGTAATTATCGCACCCCGGAAAATTGCAGCAGTAATGTCGTCTGCTTCCTCCGATCACCGATGATAACAGCACAAGAAAGCTGAACGCTATCTATACTATAACGCTATACATACTGTCAATGCACAAAGCCCTAATCCGATTCGAGCCAAGCCACAAGTGGCAAGTAGGCACTATGGCACATCGGAGCATGTAGCGTACATCGCTGTGTCGGTTGTGTCCTTTCTGTGGTTACACTATGGGTTGATATGGAAGGTACACAGCTGCTTTCAAGTTCAAAGTGATTGATCATGCATGAAAAAAGATCAAAAGGGCCACCGGCAGGCACGTAGACGTCGACGAGTTCTGTGTCCGCTACAGAGGACAGCAGCACGAGCAGCTGAGAGCCACGATCAAGGCATGTCGGGCCTTCCGTGGGCCTAACCTCCATATTCAGAAAAGCTACTTGGCTTGAACTGGACTTGCTACTGCCTCAAGGCAGCGTGCTTAACTGAAGACAGCCCGTTTGAAATGCATCAGTGCTGCATTGAAGGTGGTTGCAAGTCAAGTTTAAGTCAAGGAGCGTTTATGAACATAGGAAATAAGACTAGAAAGTATCTGCAGGTTGAGGCAGCACTTCTTGATTACATCATGCGAAGACCCTTGAGACACAACTTGCTAGTGGCTTAGTGTCTGCAAATAAATCTTGCACCGTTGGTTTTATTGTTACGAAAGTCTTGTTAGTACAAAGCTTGTAATTAGTTGCTGGTGCAAGAACCTCCGATAAGCGGCCGCTTCGTTTTATTTTTCACTCCGTATGTTTTCACAAAAAGCTTTCTCTGCATAATTCTTGCCCCCCCCCCCCCCTTAACTTTTCAACGGTTTTCTATGAAAAAAAAAAAGTGCAAGTATTATGCAAGTAAATACGGTATTTCGAGCAGCTTAATTCCAACAAAATACCTTGCTGATATACCTGTTTTCAGAAAAATAAATCTTTGCAAATTTTACTTATCAGGGACAGGAAAGGAAAAAATTATTTAGCGCGAAGCAACCCACGGACAGGACTGGCACCGGTCCCGTGCTCTTTGTCTGCCCATGCGTTGCTTTGCACTGAATTTTTTTCCTTCAGAAGTCATGAACTAACTAGCCCCCAAAAAACGTTTCGCAAATGCAGGTTCTCGATGAATTTGCGACGCTAACAAGTAAGAATGTGGCCGTAGTTTGACATACTAATAGAAACTCTGGTGGCAGATGCTGCATTTCCACAAACATTGGCATTTCACTTCATGCTATACACTGTAAGTAGACGACGAAGAACACATACGTATTTACATTATGCAAAGGAACACAATTCAAAAAAGTTCACTTTCCTTTGAATCTGTGTGATGATGAATACTATATAAGAAACATGAACTCGTTTGTGCATCTGCGACAATTTAGTGCACCCTCTAATTACTTGTCTGGGCGCTAAAATGAATTGCTGCTGCTAAAAAATCGCAAGCTTCGGTTGATAAAGTAAAAGTCTTGCAGCTTATGCATTTAGAAAAAGATGCTCATAAGTATGGCTGTTCCTCGTTAATAAAGAAAAGAACTTTATGAGGCTGTAAAGGCCTTACTGGCAGCAGCTTGTTCAAAGTTATTAATCACAGCCGCTTTCACTATACTGGTAAGCAACAAACCACTAACATTGCTGAACTTTTAGAACCTGTCATTCTCCATAGTAGGTCAGACCAAAGTGCACCTTCAAGAATCTTTGAACCAGTATGCAGTGTCTCGAGATAAGACATGCCATTCCATTGAAGTAGTTGCATTGGTTTGATGTGGCTAGTGTCGCGTCTTCTCAGAAAAAAAGAGGGGCACGTGAGGGCACTTTGACAATAACATCAGAGTACGAGACCTCCCTTTCATGGATGCAACGTTCTAGACGAGACGAACATGCCGAGGTTCCCTTCAAAGAAGCTCCATTTACAAAAGAGTCGCACCCACCGCGTTGCAACTTCGCACTCGAGAAAAACAGCAAGCGAGGACACTTGGCCACAGTACCAAGGCCTGCCAGCAGCCACAGCCATAACTTACCCTCTGCTTGACACAACGGCGAGCGGAACAAAGGGCACAGAGAGTTGCTTCAATTAGCCTTGGTTCCCACGGTGACAAGCAGAGCGGCGTGACGTGCCAGTCTGGAGCGAGCAGACATCACTTCTTCTTGCTCTTACCGAGGGTGAGCGTGTGAGAGGAATGGCTCTGCACTTGCTGCACCAGGACTTTCTTTTCGTTCAGCTGCCGAATTTCGTCCTCGAGTCGCTTGCGCTCCTCTTCGAGCTTGCGTTTCTCTTCGGCGTGCTGTTTCTTCAATGCGTCGAACTTGGCATGCAGCTGAAAGAAATGAAAAGAAAGTCTTCGTTGGGGCTTTCAAAGAACCCCCGACACCAAAATTAAAACCTCAAGATGTCTGTGCAGTTCGATGATCCTGTATACTGGGGGAACTTCTTGCCAATTATTAGTTCTGGTTATCACCTTTAAGATATCTTGATTTGGTTTTTTAAAGCAAGGGCAAGTGCTCATCTGAGTTGGCAGCACATCACCCTGAGTATAACAAAGACTGAGGTCTTGTGTGACGTTTGAAGAGTAAGACGAGTATTGAGAATGACGGAGAACATTTGCGGAGCACGCACAATCCCTCGACTGGCACCCAGTGAGAAATATTGTTCGTCATAAATATTGTTCGCCCCCGCTAAACAACATTTTACCGCGCTACAGAGCTTGCATCAGCGCTCACCGTCAATCGCCGCTGTTGTGGCTGAAGGGGCTGAATTCGCTTATTTTAAAAGCTTCAATGCTCAATTAATGAGGATGACTTGATGAACATGACGGTGCAAAAGGCAAGCCTAGTCTACAGATGATTTCGACCCAAAGTGAAGTGCGGTAAATTCCAAAAGCTGTCACATTTTCTTGACCATACTGTTAACACTTATTAATATTTCAGAAATACGTTTCGAGAGTTGCAATGCACTAATATAAGCCTTAAATATGCATATTTCTTATATCGAATTATCGATATATCTAAGTATTTTCGAATTCTCTTCTAGTTCGATATATATGATTTCAACTGCATATTGAAGCCAAATTGAGGGAAAAAATGTAGGAGAGGATTCCTAAGCATATTCTAATAAGATATAGTAACATGAAAGTGTTTCTATTCATGATGTTGCTTGGTGGGTTGGTATTTCACAGTTGTCTTAGCAAGGATCAGGCAATGCAGAGGCTCAATTGTATTAGTACATGACCTAGCACAACTGAAGTATTGTCAACAACACTTTGCACGTGATAGGCAAAATGTCATTTCCTGAGTCTTTCAATTTCTGTAGAAGGCCAATTGATGTTACAGACAAGGTTGTGCTTCCTTTGAGTCGGGAGTTCCAAATCTGTCTCATAGGCGCCTACATGCAAGAAAATTTGAATTTTTCATGCCAAAAATCTTTTGCGTACAATTTCAGGTCCCAAATTTCGGGTCCAAAACACAGCATTATTTAACCCCCCCCCCCCCCCCTTGTGCCATATCTATCATCTCCATGTTAAAAGCCTCGTTTTCTTGAGCTAAACATTTGCGACTGCAGCGGAGCATAAAAGGCAGCTTTGCTGCAATACAGCAGTGCGACTGTATGTGTCTGAAAATTCAATCGTAGCGGAGATGGAAAAGCAGTTCTGCCGCATACAGGAGTGTAATAAGGTGAAACATTAGAAAAATTTGAAGGAACCACTTTTAATTGGACTGTTGTCTTTAGAAAATTCAACAAAAGCAGAGATTGAAAGACAGCTTCACCGCAATACGAGAATAAAATGAGTGAAGCATAATAAAAATCTGAATGGTTCACGTTCAATCAGACGTTGAGTGCATTTGTCTTTGGGAAATTCGAATAGTTCGAATAGAGAAAATTCCAGTGCAAATCGAATAGCAAACACTATTAGAAAAATATTCGAAATTTCGAACATGCACAAACCCCTAGTGAAAACTTCTTTTTTTTTTTTCATTTATTATACCTTAATTGCACCTCGGAATACAGTTGAACCCCTTTATAAGAGCCACTGATACAGTCAAACCCCACTATGACGAAACTCACAGGGCGCAGAAAATATTACGTTGAAGTGAAATTGTCATTGTAGGGAAATAAAAAAAATAAAGCTGATCTGAGCTAGCAAAATAAGGAAATGTTTATTTTTAAAATTAAAGAAGTGTCCGCTGCTTTCTATTCTTTCCCAGCAGTGCCACGACGCGGTTCACAGACATGCATAACAAGGCCATGGTGAAAACCACGCTGAAACAATGCGTAGAGCCGCTTTCGTAAACGTATCAGTGGTTGCATTAACACGTTAAGCCATCCACCGTCGTGTATCCGACAACGCCGAGATGGAGGCAGGATATCGCGTAGCGGTGACTTTTGCCTTATTCTATACCATTCTTATCATCCATCACTTGTGGCTAGCCGGTTTGGTTGATAATGCGGACGAACAGCTGCTCTGATTAGGTACCACACTGGCCAAGCCCGAATAAAATGATAAGCATTGGAATCGGAAAAAGCATCACTCCGCGGTAGCACGCAGCAGCTGCTGCGTGAAGAAAACCATGAACTGAGCGACTGAGCTTTAGCTTCGCATTGTCAGTGGCTCGAAAGCAAGCCAGTGGCAAAAGCAAGGCCATCCTCCATGCAGCAGGGCAGTCTCATTGCCATCGTTATCGAGCAATGGCGGCGCCCATGCTAGCTCCGGTGGTTTCTGGTGGTGCCAATGCGCGTTTTAGACTTCGTCGACGTATTTTCAGGTTCTCAAAATGCATCAAAGTGTTAAAAGATTGGGTTTCCTGTATAGCAATAAATATCCGAGCCTAGAATTGTCATGAAATTTCACTGAAGCGGGACGGCAGGAGAAAAAGTGTTCGCTGTGGCGACAATATTTATGCATTGACTCCTATGGACCGCTGACGGGAAACCGTGAATTTTTCGGTGTAGTGGAAATTTCGTGGAAGCAGCGTTCGTTGTAGTGGGGTTCAACTGTATAAGAGACAAATGGGTATAAGAGACACCAGCGTACCTACACTAAAATATGGGCTGATAAGAAAATGCATACGTGGTACCCTGCTTATAAGAGACATCTCATATAAAGGACAAGAATAGCTGTCTGGAGCATGCCTGTCATAAAGGGGTTTAACTGTATATGCGAGTCCAAACAACATGTGGGTTTATACTGTATGTTGACGCTAGAAATAACAATCATGTTTGAAATGATTATGATGCATGTGATATCATTAGCCAATTACATACACACACACACGCTTAAGGCTTAGTTGCCCGACGGGTTTTTATGGCATGTAGCAGACTGAAATTTTTAGCTGGCATTGCCAATATATTAAAAAATAAATGGAAAAGAATGCAGCACGTAACATCTTTTAGTATTCTTTCACGTGATCTGCCAGAGAAGCTCCCCTCTTCGTAAATATGTTTCAACAATTTGTACTAGTCTTACATGGCAATAAAAATGATGGAGAAGTTTGATTGGAATGCTTCAAACTGAGATTTCAACCCTCGAAACCCCATTTATGATATTGCTACGACCACAGTAGACATTTGGGGGTTTATTCAAAGAAGGTTAGGATAGCGAGCCCCTACAAGACTCGGCAGCTCGGAGATTTTTGTTTTCTCTACTCGCTTTTTCTTTTCCTTCCTGTTGCAGCACATAAGCCGTATAACGAAACTAATAGAAGAAATTGAGGATGGTTGAGTACGCAATCTGCTATTCTTGGCATACAATGAAGTAATGCGAAAGCTCACAAGTGCTACGCATCAAATCACGTGGAAGCCATACCTCTTTTTCAGCTTCCTTGAGCTCGGCCTCTTTGTCCTTGACTCGAACCACAAACATTTGGCGCATCTCATCCTCCTTCCGCTGCAGCTCCTATTCAGATGAACAACAAAATGTGAAATGCAGCTACAAATTCCAGGAAAAGTGTAGATGAGATGGTACAAAAGCAAGCATTAGGGCAGTCCAGATTTGAATATGCAACCTTCAGGTCGAGTGCACAGACATTGAATAGGGTATCGAATGCTAGCATACGCGTCCTAGCCATTTTTAAGCCTTTTGTGGTCTTTTCAGTACATAAGCTTGGCGGAAACCTTGACAAAATATGGCTTCTAGAACGTGTTAAAAAACAGTGAACATTGCGCGCGCAAGAGGAAGAGAACGAGGAATGGCGCGTGGCACGGGAGGTTTTTCTTTGATCTGTGCCGCAATAAACGGCAGGATCGAGACGCTCTGCTTTTCATCTCTAGATGTATTAGGGCTTTAGACCCGGTTATCTATGATATAAATCTTCGGATTTTACAATATGTTCAACTACAGAAAACTTGCATTTCTTTGTCACAAAAATAACCCTCAATAGCCAGATTGACTGCATGTTAAACTTGTAAAATGCACTCTCCTTTTCAAGCTTTCTATGATGGACCTCACTTTCCCAGGAGCCCTGCCTAGTGGCATTACTAGACTTCCATTTTTGCCAAAATGCTGCAAAAAGAACGTGCAAATGGGTGGAACTTGGGGCAGTATTCATGGCACTCACACTGAGGTGCTCCTGCCGCTTCTGTTCATAGGTCTCTTGAAAGCTGACCGGCTTGTTGTCAGTGCCAACGTCCGAGAAGCCCATCTGCTCCAACCGCATGCGCCGGTACAGCTCGTAGTGGCGGGTGTGCGTCTGCTCCCTCAGGTCTTCCATGTTTGTCCGCAGCAGCATTTCCCGAAGCTTCACGAAGTCACAGTGGTTCTCATTCTCCACTGAAACACAAAGCCACATTACTCATTCTGATGAGCCCAGCCAAGCAGCATGTTGCCACCGAGACCTTCAGGGGCCCTCTCCTTTGGGTACAGTACTTTTTACGTTAACGTAAACTAATACAGTGGTAAAAAGTAGAAGCTCTGCCGCTGCAAAACATGATAGGGATGCTGGCTGCTTTTTAGCCTGTGTCCTCAGAGTGAAGAAATGCGTACATGAGGTTTTAGAACACTTTCGAAACGAGGTTGTTCACAAAGGTAGAAAAGCGATAAGAGAAGTGTTTGTGCAAAGGAAGCGTTCGTGCATTCGTGTTCCTTTGCAAAAACGCTTCTCTTATCGCTTTTGTACCTTTGTGAACAACCTCGTTTCGAAAGAGTTCTAAAACACTCGCTAGTCTTTCATTAAACTCTCACTAAATGGAAATCTGTTAAACAGAACTGCTGCTTAAATGGAACAACTTCCTCTGATATGATTAATTTCATACTTGAATGCTGCAACCCACTTCACCTCTCAGTAAACGGAACTCCTGTTAAATGGAACACATTTTCCCAGTCCCTTCAGGTTCCATTTAATGAGAGAGTACTGTATTTAAGAGGTGAATATTTCTCGCCACAGTGAATTGTTCTCATTTCCCCCTTTCCCTTGTGGTGTGAGGACTTGTTGCGTGTTACCATGGCAAGAGTGACTGGTGCACTGTATGGAGCTACAACAATGGGACGCAAACTTCTACTATGCACATGTTCAACAGTTCAGTCACTGGCTGTCCTGCATAACTAGTTTGCCAGAGACGTGAGAAAATGAGACTCTGTGAAATTTGAGCTGACGGCACGCATATTTTACTGGTGTTCTGAATTTTTAGCAATGAATAACATCGGGCTGCCCACATCTATTAGTGCCTTCCTTTTTGTATTTATCTGCCAGTCCTTCACTCAACGCAATCCGAAAATAAAAAGAAAGTGTTTGAAAAATGATACAGGACCACTTTAAACACTTTTCTGTGTAATAATTGCGCAGCCTTAATAAAAAAAACTTATTGCCTCAATGAATCGACTACCATAAAAATGTTTAGAACCCATCATGTACAGAAATTTGTTACACCCTTTAGGCGCTTCTTCCCCCCCCCCCCCCCCCTTTTTTGTATCAATGAAAGCACCGATAGCTACAAAGGGGATGGGGGATGAGAAGCGGGCAAGAGGCTATGTCTATTTCTAAGCGTGCATTATGACTTCGAGCACATTTTATTTCTTTGAACACACAGCTTAAGTTCAGTGTAATCACGAATGCTTGGGTAAATTGTGGCATTTTACGATAACTTTGCCCCTCACAATGGTCAAATTGGTCAATGGCTGCAGCCTTTGGGTTATGGCGACGTAATTTGGGCTTATGGCATCATTTCTCGTGAGAAGAGTGAGCAACTTATAGCCGACAGAGAATTGTAAATTCTCAGTTGCGTGCTGGTATAATGCTTCAAAAGTTAAAATTTGACAGAGGTCTGTCTGGTTTGGAAGGAATTATCGGTGCAAAAGTGCCACTAAACCAATTGTTCATCAAGAGTAAAAACTTTTTATTTTACAAAAATGAAAAGAAGAAACCTTAATGTTCCAGGTTCCATTAGGGGCCTTCTTCAGGCTTGAGTGCAGAGAACTAGAGAGCAACATCTAGCCTTGTTTTCTTTTCTCCTAGCTGGGGGCCCACACTTGTTCTAAATTACGTGCCGAAGTTCAATGAAATAGACTATTCAGCGGACCTGCAAACTGCTTCACGTTACTGGGTGTTGCCTGGATGTGCCAGGGCTCCACAGAAATTGCTTATGATAATTGGCCTCTAATTCGACGGTGCGAGAGTTGTCAAAAATGATGCCGGTGATATTTCACCTTACTGTGTTCAGTTAGCGCACTCCTCTGTCTCTCAAGCTTGCAGACGTTCCCCTACTGTCGCAGCCTCTCTGAGAAGTTCTGCCCCCTCGCCCCCCCATGAGGCATCACAATCCACACAAGAAATGAGTAAATTACTCCGAGCGCTTTTTTAAGGGCGATCTGTCTTTTGCGTGCAGAAAGGAGCGACTGAGCATGAAAATTGGCTCTCACGTCACTGACTTAGAGGTCAATAAGAATAAGCGGCTTTTTTTGTGAAGCTCTGGTACATCCAGGCAACACTCGGTAACGTGAATCGGTCTCTTTCATAAATTATGGCACGTCCTTGATAACAAGCATGAAAACCCATCACGAAGGAAAGAAAAGAAGGCTATATGCACCTTGTTATTGAAGGCTCTTTGGGCACTGCCGCAGTCCTCTCTGGGCTGTTATTTACATGCGCGACTGCCGAAGCTGTGACTTCGGCTTTTGTACTTGCGTGCAACAGCCCAGAAAGGAGGAGATCCTCCCTTCTGTTAAATGGGTATATCAACTCTGGTACTTTCTGGTCAACCCTAAAGAAGAGTCCAAGTGGGACCCCAAACTTGGTTTTATTTTTTTCATTTTTTGTAAGTGACTACGTATCGGCAGCGTTTTCTGACCATGCTGAACAAGTAAGTGTTTGAGGGAGCCGTTAAAGGCACCCACTAAAGCCCATCGTAGCAGGGCACCTTTGAATTGCACTCTAAGGTACCCAAATATAGGTGTACGTGCAACATGGAGCCCAGCCACAGGGTGAATTAAAAGAGCAGCCTTGTAAGAGCTCATCATAAACTTTTTGAGGAAACTTATTGCAAGTACTGAGCATAGAAAGCACTCGTATAATGTGCACACATTTATTGAAATAATGCAGATAATGTCAGGTGTGCCTTGTGGCAAAAAAAAAAAAAGAAGAAAATTTTGAAGAATATGCAGTTTGCATTTTGTCATTGTCCACATAAGACTCATGGCAGTCTTTTAACTGTTATAGTGTCCATGAAAGCCTACGGTAACCAGGCCTCAAACTCATGGCCACATTCTCGATGAGGTAAAGCGTTACAGTCTAATATTGGGTGTGTAGCTTCCAAGCACCCGCCTGTTGCTCAATCCACATGATATGACAGCTGGTGTGAAACAATGCAACAACAAAACAATGGGACCAAGTATGCAAGTGCACACGTGATTCTTTGCACAATGAAATGACATTGCTGTAGATTGTAAATTATGTGTACAATGTTACACAACTTAAATACTACTCTGTCAGATAGAAAATTTTGTTATGTGAAGATTAACTGTGTTATACTACGTATCAGCCTTCTATACAAAACTTGGGCAAACCAGTAATCTTGTTTCACCTTGAACTGTTCCCCAAGGGTACTGGCGTGCTCGGACCATCTTGTTTCCGACTCGCACAAAATCTGTGCTGCCTACAACAGCCAGTGGAACATGTGCCTGAAATTTCATCACAAGATGCACTTTGTAAAATGCTAGCACAAGGATGAAAGAAGGCAAAATGATCATCGCAATGAAGTGGCACACAGAGGATAGTATTTCAAGGCATAACAAGCCAAGATAGTAACAAAGCACACTTACATTCATGCTCTGATTAAGCTCTGCAGATGCTTCATCGTCTGTTGGGAACTGGTAAATCTGAACTCCGTTGCTGACAAGCTCGCTCATTATCTGACAATCAAAGGAAAAGATTCCAAGTCACTCAGGTTGCAAACGTCATGCAACCTGATTGCAGTGTTCTTTCAATAAAGGCAAGAAACAAACCAGGGCAGTGGCATTTGTGCTGTGAATATGCCTAGATATTCTAAAGGGGTCTTTATTTAGAGTTCAAGCAAAACGTAGACAACATAAATTGTGCATGTACATTATATGTTTTCATATGTTTGTCTGATAACGGCAGTACTTTCCAAGACCATGGTGGAGCGTTTAAGCTGCTTACAGAGAAAAAAAAAATGTGTAAAACAGGATGTCCATGAACTTAATACCGACAGAGATTCTAGTTTGAAAAATGAAGTGAAGTGTAGCTTGACATTGTTACGACAGCTCTTTCCGTGTTTTTCGTGGTTGGTTGCATTAAAGCACAGAAACATTCCTCTTTTCAAATTTCTATACATTATCGTAAGCACACTACCTAGTCCTACAATACATGCAGCAGTACAGTACTAACCAGGAATTCGTGCACACCTAAACAGACAATGCGATTCATATGATATGTTACCTGACAATGTGAAAACCCCGTTTTACAATAAATTCATTTAGTCCCAGCAAAATCCTCTCAGAAAAAATGAGCTTAAAACTTCAATTTTCAACCTTTCTTTGCGCCGAGCCCGCTTCATGCGGAAGCTCTGTGGTACCATCTGAAGAAAAAGTTCTGTATTTACTCAAAAGTTAAACATGTATCCAATTCTTGAGGGTTCAGGGTAAAAATATATCTGAATATATTAATATATATATTGGAAAAAAAAAAGAAGAGAGAGAGCATGGCAAGTAAAATACACCTTCACAGAATAAAAAATTTATGCTTTTGCTAGTTATTTTTCTGCAATGGTCCAGTTTTCGTGGTTATCTGGACACTCCTTGGTTGCATGCGTATTAAAGGACCGCTAACTAGACAGGGTTCATTTACACTGAGTTGCTTAAGATTCTCAGCAAGATAGTCTTCAAGGCATGAATATTTTTTAGTTTTAACCCATAAGAGCTTATCCTGCCCGACACGCACTGTATCTACTCTCTTTGTCTGCGCTGTTTATGTTAAAAGGCCTATGGCATGTAAAAACGACGCAATGCAGCTATGTATATACAGTGAGCGAAAATATCTTTTCTACACATCAGTCTTTATGATGAATGTGCCAGATCCCCAAGCGCACTTAATTAACAACAGACTTGATGAACACAGCTCAATATTGTGCATGAAATGAACCGTGACAAACCCACGAATTACGTGCTCTGTCGCTAATTTATGATGGTAATGACACTGTACAGATTCCTCTTATCGAAGACTGTTACCTACTTGATTTAGTTTTTTCCCCCGATTCTAACCCGCAGGCAATTTTCAGACTCATTTAATCAGAAAGATGTGCATTATGATCGTATTTCCCAATGCTTCTTTTAATTAGGTGCTTGGTTGTCTTTTTGAAAAATAATTTCACCAATGTTCCTTGGAGCAGAGTTGGCTTATGTTACAGGCTACTTCAGGTGCTCTGCACCTGTTATTTGGACAAGACCGGATTCCACAGCCTATATGGCTGGTTTTTAGATCATACAACAGTTTAGCATAGTCCTCTGCAAGTACAGTATAACCTCATCGCAACAGACCCCTAAGCCCAAGATAATTTCAGTTTGTTGTAAAAGAAGTATGTGGGATCCAAGTACTGTTACAACAAACTTTTACGTAAACACTGAGTGGGCCTGTTATAACCAAAGAAAATTACAAGACATAAACCAATTTATCTTCAATGGAAGCATTAAAAAAAACAACAAATTTTTCAAAATCAAATTTTATGCTTTTGTAGCCCTTTCGCTCTGATTCCATAATATTGTGGCGTACATGCACGAAGACGAAGAAGCGTATACGGGGAACGCGCTCGTCGCCCAGAGCGAGAGAGGAAGAAGAGGATCAGGAGGATCTTTAACCAGTCGGCCGCTTCTGAGCTGCCTCTAACGACCTAATAAACGGCCCCTTTCAACGTCTACCAGTCTCTTTCAAACGTAACAGAGTGGTGGAGGAGCTGGGTAAGCGCTTCAACTACGGAACGATCACTGCAACAGCTTCGACGAAGCCGTCGACTTGCCGGTATCCCACCATCTGCCGTGAGTGACTTCGACATGCCCGAAGAAGCAGGCGTTTCCAGGACGGCACCGTCTGGCCCGCCTCTGTACTACCGAATTCCACCGCCCTTCGGAGGAAAAGCCGAAGAAGATGTCGACGCCTGGCTCACCAAGTACAAACGTGTGGGCAAGTCCAACGGTTGGGATGCAGCCGCTATGCTAGCCAACGTAGTGTTCTCCCTGACCGACACCGCACTGGTATGGTACGAGAACCACGAGGACGCACTCACGACGTGGGATCTTTTTGTTGAAGAGCTCAGGGTGTGTTTCGGCGACTCGGTTGCTAGAAAGAAGCGGGCTGAGCAAACACTGTCGCAACGGGCACAGCTACCAGGTGAGACATGCACCACTTACATAGAAGAAGTGTTAAGGTTGTGCAAGGTGGTCTGTGCTACCATGTCGGAAGAAGACAAAGTTGGGCATCTGCTCAAAGGGATCGCTGAGGACGTGTATAATTTTCTAATTGGAAAAGAAAGCCTCAGTTCTGTGTCCGACGTCATTCAGCATTGCCGAACGTTTGAAACACTCAAGATGCGTCGAATTTCGCCCAAGTTTGGTCGGCTGGCTAACGTTACAACTGTTGCCAGTGTGGACACGAATCCTGGCCTCGACCTTTTTTCTGCCATTCGACAGATTGTTCGTGAGGAACTGTCACACCGAGAAATGTCGTGTTCGACAGCTGACCATCGCGAGTTGTCTCTGCCACGCGAGGCTATGGATGTGCCTCCTTTGACCCCATGGCAACCGACGATGAGCGCGGCAACTGTGGAGTACAGCCCAGTCCCACAGCCAAGAATGACAACCAGATTTCCCACGTCGCGGTATGACCGACGCTCTCAGCGCATGCCTCCTCGACACCCGACGTCTCGGTACGACGTACCTGACCAGTACATACGTTACACAAGAACAAATGATGACGCTCGATTCAACGACGAGCGACCGACGTTTCGACCTCGGCCGGTGTGCTATTCCTGCGGTGTGCCAGGCCACATATCGCGATTTTGCAACCGTCGGGTGACTCCTCGGTATCACCAACCATCTGACTTTTCACGACCCTTCGAACAGCCTCATGGTGTCCGGCGGCCGGCCCACATACCACCTGATGACAACTATTGGCCCAGCAACTTCCGCAACGTCTCCCCGGCATCTGACAGGAGTTTAACGCCCCCACCGCGACCTCGTGCTCATCGTTCTCCTTCACCGCTGCGTCGCAAAGCGCCCTCTTCGCCACCGGAAAACTAACCAGCGCGGCCAATGGGGGTGAGGTCGCTGGAAACGTGCTACTGACAGAAATACCTCCTGTGTGTATGTTTAAAAACAGAGTGCGTGTTTTGGTGGATTATGTGCCTGTGATGGCCTTGGTGGACACCGGTGCAACGATTTCCGTGATGAGTGCTTCCTTTAAAGACGTGTTAGGGCGGAAAGTTGTTTTTACCTGGGATGAAACTTCGACGTTCTGTGGAGTGAGTGGAGAGCCGTTGCGCCCTATTGGCGTGTGTAGTGCTGAAGTATTTTTGGGAGGCCTTATGATAACGACAGAATTTGCGATTATTCCTCGGTCGACACATGATGTCATTCTCGGCATGGACTTCTTGCGAGAATGTGGTGCCACTGTAGACTGTCGCACGGGGAAAGTCTTTGTGAGTGGCCAGATGCCGTCAGAACTTCTGGAAACTCCAGCGAATGATCAAACTACGCTGTGTGTCTGTGGCGATACGTTCATACCTGCGTCTACCGTACGTGTTCCTGTTGTTTGTCGCGGAGCAGATTCTGACAGCTTCGATGCGAGCGTAGAACCAATGCACATAAACTGCGTGAAGAAGAATGTGTTGGTTCCCCTTTGTGTGGTGTCGATAGATGGCGGACGAACTGGCCTATGGACTGTAAATTGTTCCTCTGAGCCCGTGACACTACCCAATGGTTTGAAATTAGCTTCGGTCAGCAAAGAACACGCGACCTTATCAGTAATCGAGCTCACAGACGTGCCGGAAGAACGTGACGGAACTGGTTGTCACAATTTGGACGGGGCGCTTATGGCAATGATAAATAAGTCGCTCAGCTCAAGCGAGCGCCTAACTTTAATGAATGTGCTGTTGAAGCACGCTTCGGTATTTGACTTTGCACAGAAGGGCAAAGTAATCCCTGTCCCCCTGTCTCGAACGCGCCATACCATCAACACTGGCGCGGCAAGTCCGATTCGCCAAAAACCATATCGTGTTTCCCCGTCAGAAAGACAAATTATCAACGACCAAGTGCAGGAAATGATGCAAAAGGGAGTGGTACAAGAGTCAGCCAGTCCGTGGGCAGCACCGGTAATCCTTGTTAAGAAGAAAGATGGATCTTGGAGATCTTGCGTCGACTATCGCCGACTGAATGCCGTGACTAAAAAGGACGTATACCCGCTGCCCCGTATAGAGGACGCAATCGACTGCTTACATTCGGCCTCTTATTTTTCCTCCGTAGACTTACGATCCGGTTATTGGCAAATTCCGATGCACCCAGAGGACAAGGAAAAGACTGCCTTTGTAACCCCTGATGGGCTCTTTGAATTCAACGTGATGCCCTTTGGACTGTGCAATGCACCGGCAACGTTCGAGAGGTTTATGGACACCATTCTGCGTGGCTTGAAGTGGAACATCTGCATGTGCTACCTCAACGACGTCGTCATCTTTGGCCGCACGTTCAGTGAACACAACTCTCGTCTGGATACTGTTTTGAACTGCATCCGAAATGCTGGCCTAATTTTAAATTCGAAGAAATGCCACTTCGGAGACCGCCAGACGCTTGTGCTCGGGCATCTCGTTGACAAGGATGGCATCCGCCCTGACCCCCAGAAGACAGCAGCAGTTGAGGCGTTCAATGCGCCGCGTTCCGTCGAGGAGCTTCGTAGTTTCCTGGGGCTTTGTTCGTACTTCCGCCGCTTTATTCCGAAGTTTGCCGACGTTGCGTATCCTCTCACATGCCTCTTACGAAAGGACAATTCCTTTGAGTGGACTCCGGAGTGCGAATCTTCATTCCGTCAATTGAAGTTTTTGCTGACGTCACGACCCGTCCTTCAGCACTTCAGTCCTTCTGCTCCGACAGAGCTTCATACGGATGCTAGCGGCATAGGTATTGGAGCCGTCCTAGTACAACGTTACGGCGACCGCGAACACGTCATCGCATACGCAAGTCGCTCCCTAAGCAGGCCGGAACAAAACTACACTGTTACGGAACAAGAATGCCTGGCGGTATTATTTGCAATTCAGCGGTTTAGGTCTTACCTGTACGGACGCCCATTCACAGTCGTAACCGACCACCACTCGTTGTGTTGGCTTGTCAACCTTCGTGACCCTTGTGGCCGCCTTGCGCGCTGGGCCCTCCGGCTACAAGAATACAGTTTTACCGTCGCTTACAAGAGTGGTCGTCGACATGCTGACGCGGACTGTCTTTCTCGTATGCCACTTAGCACAACGGACTGTGAATCCGATGACCTTGACCAGCTTGTAGCGTCTGTGTCGCCTACGTTCCCAGACTATCCCAGTTTCAGAGCGGAACAGCAGAAGGACGCTAAACTAGCACCACTATTCGCCGCTGCATCCGCTTCCGCTAGTGCACGCCGTTTCTGTATGCGTGATGGACTGTTGTTCAAAAGGAACCTCTCCAGCAGTGGCGCACGTTTCCTTCTAGTGGTCCCGGAGAGCCTGCGGACCGTTATGAGTGTCATGCACGACGACCCTACATCTGGACATTTAGGTTTGGCGCGGACGCTTCACCGGACTAAAGAGCGCTTTTATTGGCCTGGTATGCAAAAGTCCGTTGAGAGTTATGTGGCAAGCTGCATGCAATGCCAGCGTCACAAACGTCCATCAACTGGTCCAGCTGGTCTTCTACAACCGATGCCTACTTTAAGCGCACCTTTCGAACAAGTGGGGATTGACTTTCTGGGCCCCTTTCCAAAATCGGCTAAGGGCAACCGATAGATAATTGTTTGCGTCGACTACCACACACGCTACTGCGAGACGGCGGCCGTCCCCTCCGCAACTGCCAGTGAAGTCTCGTCGTTTTTGTTACAGTACGTCATCCTCCGACACGGCCCACCTCGCCTGATTATCAGCGATCGTGGCCGACAATTCACAGCGGATGTCGTGGAGGAGCTACTCCGTTTATGTGAATCCCGCCTGCGTCACTCGACACCATACCACCCCCAAACTAATGGGCTGACGGAGCGTACCAACCGCACCATTGTCAACATGTTGTCTATGTATGTCTCATGCGACCACAAGAACTGGGATGACGTACTTCCGTTCATTACTTACGCGTTCAACACCGCGAAGCATGAGATTACAGGCTATAGCCCTTTCTTTTTGCTTTATGCACGTTCGCCCCGGCACACAATCGACACAATATTGCCTTTCTGTGACCACGACAACGTCACTGTCGCCGAGACTCTCTGCCTCGCCGAAGAGGCGCGTCGCATAGCTCGACTACGCACATTGGCGTCGCAAGACAAAGCTAAGGCACGCTATGACATTCATCATCGACCAGTGATTTATCGCCGTGGTGATCTGGTGTGGTTGTGGACTCCGATGCGCAAGCGCGGGTTATGCCAAAAGTTTTTGGCCACTTACGATGGACCTTTTGTCATTGTCGACAGACTTACAGAGGTCAACTATGTAATAGCTCGTCTCACAGCGAGTGGTCGACGAGCTGCCAAAACTCAAGTGGTTCATGTTGCCCGCCTGAAACTTTACACGCCACGACAACTTGACTGACTCGTCCGGCGGCCTTCGTCTGCGCGGAGAGGAATGTGGCGTACATGCACGAAGACGAAGAAGCGTATACGGGGAACGCGCTCGTCGCCCAGAGCGAGAGAGGAAGAAGAGGATCAGGAGGATCTTTAACCAGTCGGCCGCTTCTGAGCTGCCTCTAACGACCTAATAAACGGCCCCTTTCAACGTCTACCAGTCTCTTTCAAACGTAACAATATCATCTCTGAAAATGTACATAGAAGTGCTGCAAAAAAGTTTTTGCGCCTGCCAAGGCGGCAAAAATTATTGCGAAAGTGGCAAAAAAAGTTTTTCAAGAAATTATAGCTCCCTGATGGCACAACCTGGTGCCAATATCTCAGGCTTGCTGTAAAAGCATTTCATATTTCCATGTTTAAATTCCCCATTTCAGCTAGTCTTACATTCAGATACAAGTGTACAAGAAAATGTTTGAAATTCATTTCAAGACCCTTACTGGCTGCTTTTGCCGTGTTTCTCTAGCACGTCTCGTCATTGGTCTGACACTCACTCTGAGAAAGCGTCATCTGCCGCTTGTGCATCGTGAGGTCATGGCTGTCGGAAATTGGACTAGTTGTGATGTTTTTGCACGCGTTCTGTGTTCACAGGTGGAACATAATTTAGAACACGTATATGCTGTAGTTAAGGCAGCTGCAAGCGAAAATTCAATAATCGGAGGACGATAGTGAGCCAAACATGTCCCAAAAGTCGTACAGCACGTCTCGGACCAACTTTGATAGCACTGACAAATTGCGCCCGCTGTTAGAGGTTCTGCTTATCAGCACCTCTGACCTTGTGATGATGACCCTTGCAGGACAACTCCTTGTACTCATGACCGAACATGATGTCATACTCTGAATTTGAAACATCGAGCACTGCGGCCACACACATCACATTGTGCTTTTTGCTCAAAGTTGTGACTAGGCCCAACTCCGCTACGAACTTTGCGGGCGAGCTAGCGGATGTGTGAAAGTTGAGAAGTCGTAATGTGCTTCATCAAAAATATCGAATTACGTCGCCCGCTTTCTCTTTGGAAACGTGGACCGGCTGACCAAGCTCCCTACGCAGCGGCGGCAGCGGTTCGAAATCTTGCTAGCGGTTAGAAATTTTGCGCGTCAGCACCCCAAAACGCAAACTAAACACGCTGTGCTGATTTTTCATCAACGTAACTTCACATAACTGATTATTAACAAATCATTGACTGGCATAACGATGCCAATTGGTAGGCAGTATCGGAATGTCTGTTGTAAGCAGATCCGTCGTAATGAGGTTAGACTGTAGCATGATTGGCGTACCACCGGAGTGAAAAAAACATGAGGTGTCAAGAAAAGCATAAAAAATTAACCTTAATCTTGAACCTCTGCAGCTCTGTCTTGGATATAGTGTCTGCCTTGGCGATGATGGGAATGATGTTCACCTTGCTGTCCAGCTTCTTCATGCACACAAGGTCAATAGACTTCAGCCTAATGGCACACAAAAACAAAGTGTCAGGCGATGACAGCAAGTGGAACTCCAAAGCTTTATAAGCGCACCCTCAGATTGCATGAATGCTAGCACAGTACACGTTTATATATATAAAAAAACCGTTCCAATTTAGCCCCAAGAAAAAAAAAACAATCAACACAAATGTAAAGACCAAGCCCAGATAATTGTTACAAAGGTGAAATTCTAAGTACGACTGGCAGCATAGTCAACTCAAACACTCCACCGTGTCGCCTGGACTAGCTTCCAACGGACTCCAGCACCACCAAGCATTGAACAAGGTATGCTTGCAACAGCTTACAACAACGCTTGCAACAGCTTACAACAACTCGAGCATGGGTCTATTTCAGTGCTAAATTTTTGTTTCTCGTCTACATGACCAGCGGCCCAACTACATTTAATTGACAGGCCTGTTTTGCAGTGTTTTACTTGTTGCTGCATTCGCACACACGACAATGAAATTCATTGCCGTATGCTTATCTCTGCTATGAACCATTGCGTGCGACGACAAATGCACCTTTCGAGTATAGAACTTTAATGCCATATCTTCAGTGCATCCTGAATACAACAAGAAGGCAAACACTAGATTGCGAGAACAGTCCAATCTACACTGTCTGAAAAATTAATGAATCAGAACATGAACTACTGTATGCAGCATTTCACATTTGTTTACTGCAAAACTTTTACAAATGCAATCAACCTAATTTTGCTCTGTTTTTCGAATATATCATTTACTTCAAGCACCAGCTGTGATTACAAACTCGAAAGGTGCGCCAACAGTCACATGCAATTCATTGCCAGCATACCACAACAAATTTATGGGCGAAAGCTGACATGCCAATTTTATCCACCAGTCAGGCAGAGGAGAAACAGAAATTCACCAGGGTAATCAACTTGTGCTCCATCTATTGTAAGCTGCTGCAAAAATACCATGTCCAGCACTTGGCGACGTTTCCGTCAGTAGAAACCGATCGAGAGCACATGACCCGATGTTCTAGTTGAATGTGCTGATGGCTGTACAATCTCATAATGAGGTTTGAAGCAAATGAGACATGAGGTGATGAAAAAAAAAGGGCGCTACTATATGTACTTTCATATGCAGACCGTGGTGCACAACCACCACATTCCAGCACATTTCAACATCTAGAACCACAGGGTTGTGAACATATTGGCACTGTAAGCCTCAACAGATGCCAGAATGGTTTTTATAACTAAAGCAGAATTCTAGAACTGACAGTAGCAAAAGCCTGAAGATAATATATGAGCGATGAATCTAACGAGATGCCCATCCAGAGATACAGTATACAGCAGTAACCAAATACACACTGAAGAAATTTAAAGTTTTAGGGCAGTTCCCACTCGCCAAAATCTTTTATCAACATTAAAGATGAACTCACACATCGTACAGTTTCTAGTGACGTCTCGAGACAGGTGTTTCACAGATGCGTGCTATGAAGCGGCCTTTTACTCGCATCACCGTTCCTTACCCTAGTCTTATACTTATATAAATAACGATTAGGTTACTATGTCCCAAAACTTACCCATGCCCGGTGGGGCAAATGAAGTACAGACAGGCATGGATGCGGGTATCGTGGTACAGCGACAGGCAACGCTTGATCTTAAGCTCTTCCTGAAGGTAGTTTTCAAATTGGGCATTGATGTAGTCCACAATGGCTTTGAAGCTATAAACACAGAGAGTGCGCAAAGCATGGAAAATAAAACACATTATTACAGGAGCACTGAAACAAAAATTGTGCAGTCGATAGACTATCAACAACTTATGACGACTGAAAACCTCGTTTGCACGAGTGCACAACGGTTATTTACTTAGAGACATTTTTAGAATGACCAGTCTCAATTTCAAAGAGCATTCAGCTAGGAACAAGCAGTTTTGGGGGCAAGGCGGACGCAGCTGGTCACGTGACCACACAATACTGTGATGTGGGCGCCACACTGACAGCAAGCACAACCAGCACACACGAAACTTCAGGCACGGTGGAAGAAATAACAGGTAGCGCAAGCACAAAGCATGGGCGAGCAACCAGCCAGCACAAACTCGTGACGTAGGTTTGTTTACACTGCTCCTGCATTGATGTCGGGGTCCTGAGAGGCTCCACATCTCCTTCAGTCACACGGCGTGCACAATAAGATTTGCTTTAAATATGTTTTAGGCTATATTTACCCTTGATATCTTGTAGATGTTGTGTAGGTCTCCCCATAAATCTATCCAGCTCATTATCTCACCTTCGAAATTTTGTGTTTAGAAGAGGCCAAAGATTACTCATAATGGCAGTGCTTGCCATTACACTTATGCAATTTCCCTGTGACAGTACTCCAGGGGTTTTCGCGAGAGTACCATACTTTGAGCTTCAAACCAACTTGTTTGCCATTTCCTAGAGTCCTCTATCCCTACCAGACAACCCAGAATAATAATAATAATAAAAAGAACATACACAACAGCCATGAAACTACTTAACAGAGAAATGAGAGCACAACACTTTTGGAACTTCACATTCTCGCTTAAAATATGCTGGCATAGTCTTAGAGGGCTACTCCCCAAGCCCTATGAAATGCATCTGTTATGAAGAAGATACACAAAATTCAAGGAAAAAAAAAACAGTAACAAAATGGCACAGGCCACCATTTAAACTATGTTTACACAATGAATGCCGTAAGGCACTGTTGATCATAAGTGAGCAAAAAGTGTGGAGCTCATTCAGTTCAGACTTGCACAAGAAATATGTATTTCGTGCAACCACAACCTGCCACAGGCTCGCTATATCTTTCTCAACTGAACTCTCATTTGAACTCGAACCAAGTAAAATTTTTTAAAATGAATTTACTGGCTCAGGCTTACAGAAATATTATTCGTACGAACTCATTCAGCCCCACAGCGGGGTACGAGCAAGTCTTGGTGAGGTGACACAAGAGTGCGTTAGCGATAGTAATTACTGCTGACTGGGCAAGACGGTGCATGAAAAAAATGGTATTGCTTTAGCACAGCTCAGTTTGGGCATAAAAGAAACATGCTATACAGTGAAGAAGTGGGAAAGAACAGAGAAGCACTCACACTGTCGTCTGTTTCCCCCCCCCCCCCTTTTTTACCGTATAGCATCTTCATGCTCAAACTGAGCTACGCTAAAGTGGTATAGTAATTACTTCTTTGACTATGATGCCAATCATGATCGTAGTCAAAAAGGGTGCTTTATTCTCATCCTTCCCCCTTAAATTTGAATGAAGGGGGTGTTTTACCCTCTTCCCCCAAGAAAATTGCTGGCTACAGGCCTGCTGTCAATGCTCTCTTATGCAAGCATCTCAAGTAATCTGTGCTCTATGTGGCACCTCTTGGTGCTTACATTGATTAGTTGTGATGCAGTAAGGAAGTTTCTTTAGTAAAAGATGGGACTAACACGAGATATTTCAATGACGAAGCTTTCAAAGCTCAAGGTAAAAAGTCTGTCCATGCAAAAAAATTCTCCGCACCACTGCCTAGCAAGGATAAAGCCACAGGTGTTCACCACCTGGGCTTAGGCTCGCCTAGCAGCGCATACACCAAGGAGCAGCCACCGCCAAGCCACTGACGGGAGACAGTCTGCGCAGCCGCCAGGCCTAGTTTGCCCAGCGCAAGCCGAGTACGAGCGACGAAAGGCGCGCTTTTACTGGAGGTACCACAGCCAGGTCTGCATGAGAGTTTGTGGCACTGAAGTTTGCACATTCTTTCAAGGCCTGTGGCAGGTTGTGGTTCGGCTCTACTCTGTCTACGCCAGGGAAAGACCTAGCAACAGCCACGAAGGCAACGTTACATGGTTATATGCAGACTTAACTTTTTCAATCAGAAACTTCCAGTGCAAGAGTTTGCACAGGGTAAGTACAGGCATAGAGTTTCTCTAATAGACACTAAGGGGAACTCTGGCGCTAGTGTTTATGGGAGCTGCCACTTATGGCACTTCAAGGAGCATGGGAATTATGGGTAGCACATGGATTTGCCTAGTCTTCGTACTTCACGTACCTTCTGGCTTTACGTGGCTTGAAACTGCTTTGTCACGAAACAACAATCAGCAAATGTTCGATAGTTACGTTTTACCACCTTCACCTTTTAGGATCACCAGTTCAAATCGGCACACAAAGTTCTAAACAATTTGTTCTTTAATTTGAAAGAAAACCGAAACACAGTAATAAACGAAGCCACAAGTGCGATTTACTGCCCGCAAGCGTGAGGACTAGGCCAATCCATGTCATACCTATAATTCTCATGGTCGCTGAACGATCGCAGCGCCAGAGACCCCTCTAGTTAAAGGGGCCCTGCAACAGTTTTTGAGCATGATCAGAAAATGCTGCCTATCAGTAGTAGAGGCTCCTAAGAACACGCGAGCCAAATGTTATAGTGCAGCACGCGCCCTGGAATTCACAAGAAATGATCAAAGTCAGCTAAAATTGCCTTCTGTTCCCTCAACAAATGATGGAAGACGATCAAAAATCACACGTAGAATGCCCATCTATCAGCCATTGGCTGATTTGAACACAGCGCACTCGGTCGTTACAGAGATCACCGTGAGGGGCCGTCACTTGTCAATGCGTGCGTGTACAATCGCACTGAAAAAGCCGTGTATTTGAAGATAAAAGTGCTCAAGGTACACAGACTCAAAAGTACTCAGACTCACAGCGCGATCAGAAAATTGAGTGAATCAAACAGTCGACTCGTGAACGAGTTTGTTGACCTACACGGTTGACCCAGAGGTCTACAAATCGAGCAGTAAGCTTTTGTCAAGTTAGAAGAACTGAACTGTCCAGTTATCAGGACAGCAAAAGACAGTCAATGTCAACACAGGCCTTGTAGCCCTTTGCCTCAGCTAATGCTTGCAAGCAGTGTGCCTTTGCAGGGTTTTCCCGTGTGCCAAGGTTCAGGGAGTAGCTCTCATTTACAGGATGCGAAGAGGCTTGTCTCTTCTTCAGTCTGCTCTTTGTATTTAACTTTGCAGTGCGCTTCCAGAAGCAGTAGTACGTCACAGTGAATAATGAATCAACAACACTGGTGCATTCTAAGTAGTGCGTATTGCTTGGGGCATTCATGCATACAACATTCACTCTTACTTCAAGCGTTGCAACTCTCTCAAAAGGAAAGACAAGTTCCTTAATATTCAAAATTTTAATGCCTTCTCAGCTAGACAGCCACTTGTTATTTTGGACAATGCTCACCAATCAATTTTCCACGACAGCCATTCCAGAGGTCATTCACAGTGACAGACAAACAAAACAAACGATGAGAACAAACCTGTCTTCCTTGTTGATTTGGTCCCCATAGCCAACAGTGTCCACAATTGTCAGCTTAAGCCTTACATTGCTTTCTTGCAATTCTGAAAGGTGCATAGTGATACTCATAAGCAGCATAGTGCTACTACTTAGGACTATCTACTATACAATTTAAATTGATGAATGCTTCACAAACAATATATATTTACAAAAATACTGCCAGGCACACTCATGTAACAGCAACCTCACACAGCGCTTACATTCATACAGACAAGTAAGGAACTGTGGTACGACTAGGCTGTGAGGTTCGACAACTCAAAATTGCCGAATAAGCTGTCAGGGTTGCTGTAGCGGATGCTTCCTGTTCAATCTTTATTAATAAGGTTTTTTAACATGCACCCAAGGTATGATACAAATGTTTCTTGCATTCCCCTTTCATCAGAATGAAGCCTGAAATATAACTTGCAACTTTATGATCAGTAGCACAGGATCACAATCTCTGATACACCTCAATGCAGACCATTGTACATACCCACATCAAATTGTACTATGAAACAGTGCACAAGTGAGAAAATCCTGAAGGTAGTATGTGTAGACCTAATGTCAACCTTACTCTACCGTTCCCATAATTGCCATAGTTTGATAAATGAGCATTCTTACCAAAAGTCTTTGGTTTCAGCACCACATTGGCTAAGTTGTGTGGGCTCTGTGTTGTTTCAAATGAACGGTTGAACAGAGACTCCATTAGGGTTGACTTCCCTATGCCTGTCTCACCTGCGGTAGAAAGCATGTTAGAAGGCGGGGTAAGTCAAGGCCAATTTCATAAAACAATCACTGCCTGTGGAGGTTGATGACAACATCTTCTGAAGATGAGAACACAGATTTAGGTAAGTGGCAGCACCTGTTACAGAGCGCCTAATGAGAAATTTTCACAACCATCACCCCTTTGAAAAGATGAGAGTATTTAATGATATCACTTGCAGTCATTTATTTATTTATTTATAAATACTGTAAACTCTCTATTGAGGGTCATTACAGGGAAGGTACGACACACTGTACAAAGTAGACAGACAGCTATACATGTCACAACGATAAACCAGGTGTACATTATACAAACCAATAAAAGCTCTGCTATGTCCAAATGAAAACACAAACCCATTTTTCCAAAGTTGTTTCTCTCTCTCCCAATACAACAGATAAAAATTGCAATATTCTTTAAAGTAAGTATAATAAAGAACCGAGACAGTCAGAACTGTTATTTGAGACCAGGTAGGAGCATAGGCCTAGCCAGCGAAAGCAGCGACAACGTCCGGGCCAAGCGTCTCGTGCTTAGCACTGACGATGTGTTTGCCGAGCTTTGCATGACCCACTACTTCTTCATTACATATCTCCGACTCGCTGAAGACGGAGCCAAGTAGGTGTTCTAAGGTGCCGTGAGGACAAGTGGTTCGTGATACGGTTTGAGACGATCCATGTGTACGATTTTGTGGCCTCGGCGACACAGGTCTGGAGTGGGCGTGATGGGTTCGATAAGGTAGTTGACAGCGGAAGTTTGCTCTATAACGTGATAAGGCCCATGGTACCTGCTGACAAACTCTGTAGAGGTACCAGGAGCAGCAGTGCAGAGGCACCCACAGCCAAACAAGAGAGTTGGGCGAAAATTGGTGGTGGGACCGTCCATCGCCGAAACGAAATTTCTGTAGCACTTGTTCTTGTGATGTAAGGGTGCAAGCTAATTGCCGACATTCTTCCGCATACCTAGCGGCTTCGGAAACTGGTGTGCCTTCAGATGAGTCGGGTCGGCAGGGGAGAATGGTGTCGATTGGACATGATGTCTTGCGACCATAGAGTAAAAAGAAGGGAGAAAAGCCTGTCGTCATTTGAGGAGCCGTGTCGTAAGCGTACGTTACGTAGGGAAGGATAAGATCCCAGTTGATGTGGTCGGAGGCGACATACATAGAAAGCATGTCGCCAAGAGTGCGGTTGAAACGTTCGGTCAAGCCGTTTGTTTGTGGGTGATATGCGGTAGTACAGCGGTGAATCACATGGCATTCAGCAAGAAGTTCTTGAATAACATCCTTGAGAAAGACACGACCTCGGTCGCTCAAAAGTTCATGTGGAGCGCCGTGACGCAGAACAAAACGTTGCAGCAGGAAGAAGCAACGTCACGTGCCGTCGCGGCTGGTAAAGCGGCCGTTTCTGAGATGGTCAATCGCTACAATAATCCAGCGATTCCCAGCTGATGTATATGGCAGAGGACCATAAAGGTCTATTCCAACCTGGTCGAATGGTCGCACTGGGCACTGTAACAGCTGCATTGGTGCAGTAGGACGGCTAGGATCGTGCCTGCGACATTGACACTGTGCAAGATCGCATGTACTTTTGAACGGATGTGTACATGCCGCGCCAATAAAACCAAAAACGTAGCCTGGCATAGGTTTTAAACAAACCGGCATGTGCACACTGCGGATCGGCATGGAAAGCAGCACATATGCTGGCACGGAGATGCCTGGGTATGACGAGTAGCCATTTGCAGCCGTCGGGGTGGTAGTTGCGGCGATGAAGTATATCATCACGGATGGCGAAGTGAGAGGCTTGCCGGTGTAGCGCTCGAGATGGCGGGTGGGCGAGTGTTTCAGATAGATAATCTATCAGAGACGCAATCCACGAATCTTTGCGCTGCTCCGCAGCCATGTCTATGGATCCTGATAGTGAAAGTAAGTTGTCTTGAATGGAGACACTTGCAATATCAGTAGAAACAGACGAACGCGAAAGAGCATCGGCATGCTTTTGGCCTGAGTGATAAATGACACGGATGTCGTACTCTTGAAGCCGTAAAGCCCAAGAGTACGACATCCGTGCCAAGCGTCTGGAAGGATCCTTGAGGGAGGATAACCAGCAGAGCGCGTGGTGATCAGTAACAACATCGAAAGGGCGGCCATACAGATAAGGCCGAAATTTTGTAATGGCCCAGATGATCGCTAGGCATTCTTTCTCAGTTACCGAATAATTTGCTTCTGTTCTTGTAAGAACACGTACGCAACAACATATTCTTGGTAACCAAGCTTTTGTTGGGCGAGTAAAGCACCAGGACCGACACCGCTAGCATCCGTGTGGATTTTTGTGGGAGCGGTTGAATCGAAATGTCGCAGTATGGGTGGTGTTAGCAGTTCACGGAGCTTCGCAAAAGCACTGTCACAGGCTGGAGGCCACGCAGATAGATTGCGGTCGCTTTGAAGTAGGTCTGTCAGAGGTGCCATGATCGAGGCAAAATCCCGGACGAAGCGGCGGAAGTATGAGCAAAGCCCAATGAAACTAAGCAGCTCCTTGAGAGACGCGGGCCTCGGGAACTCGCTAACAGCACGTAGGTTAGCGGGGTCAGGGAGAACGCCATCCTTCGACACAACGTCGAAGCGTGGAGCATGCAAGCTGACCGAGAATGGTCAGCTTGCATGCTCCAAAGTGACACTTCTTCAAGTTTAGTTGGAGGTCTGCTGCAGAAAGGCAGCGTAGAATATGTTCCAAGCGACGAAGGTGCGTGGGAAAATCGGGCAAGAATACCACCACATCATCTAAGTAGCACAAACACGTGTTCCATTTGAGGCCCCGTAGGATAGTGTCCATCATGCGCTCAAATGTTGCCGGTGCATTGCGTAGGCCGAATGGCATCACGTTAAATTCGTACAAGCCGTCTGGTGTAACAAAGGCCATTTTTGGCCTATCATCCGGATTCATCGGCACTTGCCAATACCCGGAGCGTAGATCAAGGAAGGAAAAGAACTCTGCGCCTTGTAAAAAGTCGAGGGCGTCATCGATCCGAGGCAAAGGATAAACATCCTTTCGTGTTATTTTGTTTAGACGACGATAATCTAAACCGTATCATGCCATTCTTCTTTATAACTAAAACAACCGGCGACGCCTAGGGACTGTTTGGTAGTTAAACGACGCCGTGCTTTAGCATGTCACCTACTCGTTCATCAATGACACGACGTTCAGTCGACGAAACACAGTACGGTCGCTGCCGTAGTGATGGGTGATTAACTGTGTCGATATGGTGGCATACAGTAGATGTTCGACCTAAAATAGCGCTGTGACTGTCAAAAGATGGCCGAAACTCGTCAAGGAGGCTCAAAAGCTCACACCTCTGTTGTGGGTTTAGGCCTTCGTCGATTACGCGGTTGGAAATGTCGGCAGTAGAAGGGTCATTCACGAAACTACAGGGGAGGGTGCTGACTTCCGATAATCCATCAGGAACGTCAAGTGTAGCGATGGTTTCGAATGGTTCGATTGAGCCGATACATTCACCCCGAAGCAGCGTAATCCTGAATGGGAACGGATTCCCCCCAGACACTTCAGTTGCACCACCTTGAAGAGTAACGAGAGCGGTGGTAGGTGGCGATGAACGAAAGCAGCGGAAGGCGTGAAGAATGTGGTAGTGTCGACCACGGCGGAACACGACACAGGTGCGAATACAGCAGCACACGGAGGGATTTGAGTGTCGTCACTAATGACCAACTTCGCGTAGGAAGGGTGATCGTCCGCAGGTAGAGCATCACCAAGAGGACAAAAGACTACTTCAGCACAGGCGCAATCAATGACGGCTTGGTGATGGGAGAGAAAATCCCAGCCTAAAATCATGTGAGAACAGCGCGAGAGTACTACGAACTGCACTGTGTAGGGCACTCCTTGAATTACAAGTCTGGCGGTCAACGCCGCCACAGGCTGTGCAGTGGCAGTATGAAGAATTGAACCCAAGTAAGGCGTTGTCACTTTTCGAATTGCACGGCAAACTTTTTCGGCAATGACAGAAATGGCGGCACCAGTATCAATAAGGGCAAGTACAGGTACACCTTCAAGAATGGCATTAATTACATTCTGCGGCGAACGAAGAGGGCTTATGCTTCGTGACGAGGACGCAGTTCTTGCCTCGGGAACTGCGTCATTTAGTTTTCCGCGTCGATTGTAGGGGGGCGTTGGCGCATTGGGGAGGGCGAGCGACGATGTGGAGAAGGAGATCGGCGATCAGAAGGTGGTCGGTGGCTTGGTCGAGGAGGGTGCAATTTGGTATCTGGAGTGTAGGGAAACGTGTGGTCGTACTCATATGAACGTGGGTTTGTATGTGAATGGAGTGGTGTGAATGGAGTGGGTGGCGGCAGCACAGACGTGCGACGTGTCCGGGTAGACCACACGAAAAGCAGATCGGCCGGTTGTCGGCGGTGCGCCATATATTAGGGACTCGGTGGACTGGAGGTCGTGGCGGCTGGGCGGAATAAACAGGAGCAGGCAGTGGAGGCGGTGCTCGAAACGTCTGTGGTCGTGCTGATGCTCCGGCATACGACAATAGTGCATTGACTGGTGGCACCAGCTGTGGAGGAAGGACCTCAGACAGTTTTGTATAATAGTCCGTAGTGTAGGGCTGAGCGGCGTACTATGCTCCGGTAGGCCGGAGATGAGCGAGAGTCGGCGGGCAACTTCTTCGCACACAAAATGTTTGATCTGCGAGAGGAGAACGGGACCTTGCGAGGGAGTTAAGCCGGACATCGATTCCTAATGTGGGACAGCACGGCGGGTGACGAGACGTTGCCGGCGGAGCTCATCATAGCTTTGGCAGAGCTTGGTAACTTGAGCGAGAGTAGCCAAGCTTTTTGAAATGAGCATCTGGAACGTGTCCTCGTCGATACCCTTAAGAATATGCTTGATGCGGTACACCTCTGTCATGTTCGCATCGACGCGTTTGCACAAGTCAATGACGTCTTTATGTATCTGGTGAAATTCTCGCCAGGCAGTTGAGATCTTGACTGAAGGTGCTGCTCCGCACGAAGTTTGCAGACAGCAGAACGACCGAAAACTTAGCTGAACTTTGTCTTGAATGCTGTCCAGGTTGGAACGTCGGTTTCATGGTTCCGAAGTCACAAGTGGGCAATGCCCCTGAGGTAAATGCCAACAATGGCCAGTCTCGTGGCTTCGTCCCATTTGTTAAAGACACGAGTTCGTAGGTAGCCAGCCAGTCGTAAACGTCGTGATCGTCAAACAAAATCGGAAATAGTTATATGCCAATTTCACATTGCACGACACTTCTGTTTATGGTAGTTGATTACTTTGAACACTTGGCCCTGTAGTCCTCAGCATTCATGGTTTTACGCTAAATATTGCTGCAAATAAAAGATAAATTTTTTATACACTGTAAAGTGATAACTAGGTTTCATTGTCAGGACCCATCACAAAATTCCAGCCAAGTGCTTACCAATGCAGAGGATGTTGAAATGGAAGCCTTGCTGTACAGATTTGCTAACCAGCTGTTCGGGAAGGCTGTCAAATCCGACATGGCTCTGCAACTTGAGTGTGCGAATGTGGTCGTCGATGTAGTTACCCTGCAGAAAACAACGCGCGAAAGCTGTTTACTGACAAAAAAGGGCACACACGGCAGGAGATCAAAAAAGTTTTCACGATGAAGCATCGTCCTCAGCTCCTAAGCTTTTTAATTAGGTTACATTACCTCGATCATACTTTAGTAAGTGGCCGGATGTTTATCTAGACCATTTCCTGCGTGCCAATTACAATCGTTAACGGTTGCTTCGGGCGTGGCATCACATGAGTCAACGCCAGCAGGTGCATATTCGGCAAGCGATACGATGATTTTCGCAAATAATTTCCGCGTACTAATCGCTGTCACAACGACGAAAGGCTAACGAGTTTGCCGATGTCTGCGCAAGGCTTACACGGGAGATTGACAGCAGCACGGTCAAACGTTGGAAAGTGACAGAAGACTGGTAGTTTCACTTACGTTGGTCTGCTCGACTTCGGCGGCCGACATGGCGATAAAAGGACAACAGTTTTTAGCTTCGTTGCTGCTGGCTGCACAAGGACAGGGTACAAACGCGTTTCTTTTAACTTGTAACAGATGCCGCTTACAAGCACCAAGCCGAGGTTGCGATCAAAGCGCCACCGATGCGGTGCCACCTCGTAGCTTTCGCAAGCCTAGTTAGCCTAGTGGCGCCGCCGTGCACAAAGCGCACACGCCCCAAATTTACAGGACCGCAGATAACCTTTTGCCAAACTTTTGCGACTTATAGTTTTAATAATTTGAACACACATATCTTAATTACTTAAATTGCAAGTAGATATGTTAATAACAATTATTAGCAATATTGTTTCTACTTAAAGGTACATCAGCTTACGACAGCTGCGAGCCTATTGAAAGGATCCACTTAGCTTTAAACATGGCGAGAAGCCAGGGTGGGAGTGTACGCCTTTTTCGGTGGATGTAATGTCTTGTAAGTTGTTTTCGCCCGTTTCTGTGTGACAACATTCCCGCCGTGAAAACATGGATGTGCCGCCGGACACAGCGATGGCCCAGGCCAAGCGTCCCGAGGATGTGATTAAGATGCCTTTGAACGACAATCTGAAATTCGCCGTGCTCATCGGATTTGTCGAAGTCGGCCAAGTCTCCAACAAGGAGGTGGTAAACACCGTGTTACACTTGGTGAGTGTGCACCTGTTTTCTCAGTTGGCGCACCGCCACCCGACGCCGGAATTTCTGACAGTCGCTTCGTGAAATTGGATCCAATCCGCAATCAAATTAGCGTCATACGCGTCAATTGGCGTAGTCCAGCTTTACGCTCACGAGCGTGGTATCAAGCGAAAGCTAAGCTGAACGAGCCCTTCCTTCAGGTAGGATTTGTGTGTAGTTTGCGATCATCGTAAGCGGCGCTAGGGAAGTGGACAGATGAATAAAATGCGCTATTTAAGCCGACTCTGTCCCGCTTGTTACATTATGAAGCTCCTTATCGCGCTAAGAAAATCGCCACGCTCCAACAATCGTGGAGGTAACGGCTCGCCGTAAAGATAACGCCGATATTCTTGAAATATGCTCCTTTCGTCACATGGTACCTGAAATGTTATCGCGAAATCCAGTGTTTCAGCGCTAATTACGACTTACTGTCCTAGAAAATGAGTGGTTTCTTTCGCGCGATAAGGTGCACGCGTGAATCTCCGTTGACACTCTTTGGTCCCTCAGGCAGTGCGCACTAAAAGATATTGAGCGTGTGTGATGCGGGATATACAAACACTGCAGTTTCACGTTCACGTTAAGAGAGAGGAAAAGCAGGCTCCTTTTTGCGGCATATTTGGTTCCTTTCTGCTTCTCCGCACGTTCACGTAAACATGTGTTCGGCTGGGCTGGAAACGCAATCGAAGCTCGCACCACGCATTGCAGGCGTTTAATCAGCCTGCGCTATTAATTTGTTCGCGTACGGCGTTTTTAAGGACAGCGCTACAGTGTCCAAGTGTGGGAATGCGAAAAGTGAAACATGGACGATCATGTATTGCTGCTCGCCATCGCAAAAAAATGATGTGACGTTTTAATGAAATGCTTAATAACAAGGTTTGCCGGGACTTTCAGGTCGGCGAGTACGGCAGCTGCGCTGCGTCCCTTTTTTACCTCTCTCTCGATCTTTATATCGCTCTCTCTCTCTCGAACCCGGTCCAAAAGCTGTGTACGCACTTCACCACAGCGTGGGTTTGAAAGAGGTCACTGTCGCCCGTTGTAGACGAGAGGCGCGTCGCAAATTCGGCGTGGCGGAGTCTGTGCCGCTCTTAATTTAAACACGGTCTATCGAGTCGGCGTAACCGAGCGTGTGATCGACTTCGCGAGGAATTGCCCCGCCGCGGTGGTCTAGTGGCTAAGGTACTCGGCTGCTGACCCGCAGGTCGCGGGTTCGATTCCCGGCTGCGGCGGCTGCATTTCCGATGGAGGCGGAAATGTTGTAGGCCCGTGTGCTCAGATTTGGGTGCACGTTAAAGAACCCCAGGTGGTCTAAATTTCCGGAGCCCTCCACTACGGCGTCTCTCATAATCAAATGGTGGTTTTGGGACGTTAAACCCCACAAATCAATCAATCAACTTCGCGAGGAATTGAATGGCGCGGACTTTTCCAAGCGATCGGGTGCGCGCGCCGGCTGGTGTTTTATCTTCGCTGCAAGGCCGGTTTATCTATCAGCCGTCTTTTAAAGCGAGTTAGTAATGATTCTTCTCCTTTTTTGTTGTGCCAAAATAAAAAAGAAATCAACAACCATGAAGAGTTAATAGAGTTAGTGGTCGCTTTTCGGTTTTTGAAAAGACCGGCGAGACATTTTGCATGTGGAACCAATCGAATATTTTGTTGAATGCTGGTGAAAAAAAAAAAAAGCAGTAACTGTAACACCCCTCTTCCCTTATCGCTCACTCAGTACTTTTCTATGCTAATAGATACAGGTAATACAAAAATATTAGCATAGTCTACGTTCACTGTATTATATTGCTCCGCCTCTCTTTCATTCAAGTTGGTTTAGTTAGGAGACTGGGGGGGGGGGATGTGAAATTTAAGGTTTATCGATATCACTTCCCTTCTAGGCGCCGCCTAGTGCTGTTTTCGCTGACGCGAATTACGGTACTCACCTCATAGCGAAATAACGCTGGTAAACGTCTTTATTATAATAATATTTGTAATCGGCGTATTATCTAGGTGTTACTCATCCCTCTATTCATTGTTTGTTTCTTCCGGTAAGTAGTGAAAAAGCTTAATATATGCGGCTCATTTACGCAAAACCGCCTGCAACGGAGACATCTCGGGGGGGGGGGGGGGTCCAACTAAATTATGACCGCCATCTAATTCTCGTGTTTTCTGCTTCCATGCATGAGTACACCCGCGTGATACGGTAAAAATAAGAAAAAAGGAATAAATTGCGAGAAGTCCACCTCGGTGCGCGTATTGTGTTGAAGACAGTATACAACGCGAGCGCTCGATATCGGTGGAATTTGCAGCATGTGTGGCTTAGCGTGATTAAACGTTATCATCAAGACTCCTTCATGCGCCGTCGCGAAGCGGCAGCAATTGTCGTTCCGTAGAACAAAGCACGACATGCGGATGTCGTTGTGGTGAGCTTTGCAAGCGCGCGCGAGTTTCAAAACGCAGCAATGTTTCCGCGCTTGTTGAAACACTCGAGCTTTGGCGTACTGTGCGAACAACGCCCGCCGCTTTGCCTGCCGTAGCCTCGCTTCCTTGTCGGTCAATTACCTGATAATGACAGTCATCCTGCAAATGATAGAGATAGAAATTCGGCGTTTAGAAGTTTAGAATCGCCGAGGACTGGTTACAGCTAGTCTTAAACATTGCGGGGGGGGGGGGGGGGGATGTGTTACCGTAGGTATCAGGCCCGTAGCAAATAATCGTTTTCGGGTATGGGGGAAGGTGGATATTTGCTTAAGGTTATGATTATTGAGGAAAAACACCTATTTTTGTTATTTATTTAAACCTCCGTGAAAATTTGGAGGAAGGGAAGAGGCGTGGTCTAGAGACCCCTCCCTCCCTCTTGGCTACACTTACGGGCCTGATAAGTATACCAAGAAATATTACAGAACACATGTTTAGCTAAGTACCTTAAATAATTACCTTGAATTTCGGGTGGGCGCTGCTTCTAATTCAATGTTTCTACAGCTTGCAGTACTGTAGTATGCATTCAGATTCAGTTCCGACACGAAATCTGGAATATAAATGTATATGGAGGGAGAAATACACATAGAGAACCCGCCTACTGTTGAGTTTATCAACTAGCGCTAACTTTACAACGAGGGGCAAAACAAATTGCGTCAAGCAATAAACACCTGCAACGAAAAGAATGAACACCGCATTACGATTAAGTATAGATTGTAGTTAACGTAAACTGAGTTAGCTCTGTGCTCAACAAAAATGGGTGCAAACTGCAACTGATGGAATTAATTGAACGTTCCTATGTACGCGTGTAGGTGGCAAAAAACCTGACGAAACGCACGAACAGCGAACATTGCGTAATTAGTTTCGCGCTTAGGTATACGAAAAGTCATTTAATGAAGCGAAGCGGGCTCGATAGAACTCGACAGCTCTGAATATGGGATTTAGCAAATAAATGGAAGCTTTCAAGACACGTATACTTAGGCATAGAAAACAAAGATGCCGGGAAAGTGTTTCGTTAAGCTTACGCGTGGTGGTTTGTTCAATTAGAAGCGCTCTGCTTTAGCAGTAGAGGCCCAAAGTAAACAAAAAAAAATTGATTGCGACAAGCCCGTATGTTAGGTACGCTTTATAAAATGTGTCTTTATATATACACATACACGTCTCATTCCTGCATGCCTCGACGAATTGATGAACTTTTCGAATGATGAGCATGGCATGTTCCCGAATTTAACGATCTTTCCGACCTCGACTCGTCGCTCCTTGGCTCCGACTTCGATTCACATTTTCAAATAGTCAGGTTCGGTACATATCGTCTGCCATTCTAAATTTCAAAAGTACAAAAGTGTGCTATGTACAATTTGACGCGTATATTTCGTTTACTATAAAAACCGCTCTTTTCACGCAAAGCAATTCGTCGTTAGAATGCCGTTTTTTTTTTGTCAAGAAAGATTACTATCTGAGATTCTCGTTTGAGTGAAAAATGGATGTTCCGAACCTCCCAGTCGTGTTTCTTCGTTGCATTTTCAATCCGCAATACAAAAACTGTCTCGTGCGCTACCACGAAGGTATACTCCCGCTTCTAGGTGCATTCATATACGCGATGACCGTCTGTGAGATCCAAGTAAAAAAGTGTTCCCTGCCTTTTTGAACGAACACGCAGTTGCTTTGTTTTTACAGTACTGCGCCGCGAATGCGCGTTTGATTGTACGTGGAACGTAACTATAAAGCTTGTTTAGTGTGTAGAAAAAAGTCAGCAGCAAAACCGGCGCGTGCGAAAGGTCAAGCGCAGCTTCTCGGGCGTTCATGATAACCTTCTGCCTGTCGCAAGCCGTTGTCTTCGGGCTAGCTGAACCGCGTGCCTCGTTCATATAGTTAGTCTGCTTTGCAACTGGTTAGTCGATCGATTGAAGAATCCCGGCTTTGTATACTATACCCGCGTGTGTGCCGACCTTTTTCGGAGAATCGCGTCGTATTTAGACGCCGCGGTCGCATGCAGGGCGAGTCTGACGAGATATCGAAAACTAAGTGGCTGTTTAAAAGCGAGGTATTGGTCGTATAGCGTGCATACCACGTCCACGAAAACTATAGCGGCTATTGAGCACATTACTGATGCTAGCAAACAGGCGCGTTCGAAAGCGTGTTTCTTTTGTTGGTTTAATGTTCAGACGTAGCTATACTTTAACGCTGTCGTAAAAGTTGGATGCTATTTTTTTTTTTTTGCAGTGCAGCGCATACATTGTATATATGGTCAGATTTAGGCGTGGACAGAGTTCTTGTGCGAACCTGCCGTGTATAGTTTAGCATTAAAAAAGTCGGGCTGCTAAGATCTAGGGCTTTGGTTCGATTCCCCTTCATAGCGGCAGCGTACGGGTCAAGTGCAACAACAACTACAAAAAAAAAACGTAGCTTAGGGACAGGGGCGGCGCCAGGGAAGGGGGCAAGGGTGGGCTGGAGCCAAGGGTGGGCTGGAGCCCCCCCCAAAATTCTCGCCTGCCCCCCCTATGCCCACCCAAGTGCCCGGAAGCATATATTGAAAACCTAGTAGGAGCAGAGCTAGCTTGCCCCCCCCCCCCCCGGAGGAACTCACTTTTCGTGGTTGTCCCCCCAGTAAAAACATCCTGGCGCCGCCCCTTCTTAGGGATAGGTTAAAGAAACAAAAGTGGTTAAAATCAATTCGGAGTCAGCCACTATAAAGGGCGTGCCTAGTAATCACGTGGTTTATGGCACGTGCGACGACGCGAGCAGTTATTATTATTATTATTATTATTATTATAGTTTCACGCAAACTTTTTTGGTTGATTGATTCGTCACAGCGAAAAAAAGAACGTCGGACATGGACCATTATTCGGAAGTTGCTCTGCGAAAAGATAGTATTTCGCCGGCAGAGGCTTCACCCGTGACATTTTTTGTTTGTTTCTTTTTGCAGTTCAGCGTTGTCGCAATGACCGCGTTGCTGACACCAATATCGCGCCCACTCTTCTGATTTAACTCGCTTAAAGGGTGGGCGGCAGTTTGAGATATAATCTATACCTCTCTATCGACATAGAAAGACACGGAACACTGGCACTCACTAGTCGGGTTTGGCAGCATGGTTTCTTGGTAAGAGCGAATCGATACATCTATATACCGCTTGCAACCTTTAACTTTCAATGAAAACTGTGATAAGCGTATGGACTTGCTCCACCTTGGTTGAGTAGCCATACTTTCTCTGCATATAGCAGATTTCACGTTCTATGTTCCTTCTTTCGCGAAACATTTCAACTTGACGCTCGATAATTCATTAATCATTATTCACATAAAGCTTGCAGCTTCGACGGCATTATTGCGAGAATTGGAACACGCTCTTATACAAATCGGCGGTCTTTTGGTTCGCTACTTCATGCGGTAACAAGTTCCAGTGTGATATTGTGCGTAGAAAGAAAGATGATTTCAAAAAGATGTGGGCTATAGAGATATTCTCTGACTTTAAACAAATTATCTCTACGGCATAGCAAATAATTCGGTGGATCCAGGCGTGAAGAAGGCCTGATTCCAGTTTGACTCTCATGTATCGAATAAAATAGCTCGAGACAAAGGTTTTTGCGGCATTCGTTTAGAGAAGGCCATCCCTGAATTCTCTTCATATTGATTGAACTTCATCGAATAAATATTCGATGAAGTTCGCCCGTACATCTTTGCCCGAATTATACTCGTCCATTTTTTCCTCGACATGCATGTGCCTCGGCTTGCTGCTTGGTGATTATTTTTGACTTCAAATTATCTCTCGACCGCGTTTTTTTTTTTTTTTTTTGCTTGCAGCTTTCGGTGCCATGTTCGCCAGAAGTAGTGTCCCCCACCCGATCCGCTTATTGAGTCCGTCTCGACTCGCCAAATGACATGCTGTTACATATTTCATGTAGACATTAGAAACCGAAGCCTCCTGGCTAGCTGTGCAACTGAGTGCAGTGACGTGTCGCAACGCGTGGAAGACCCGCGCACCGCAGGCGGCGAGTCTGTCTCTCTCTCTCTTGAACCGTCGTTCGACTGCGATCATTAACTGTCTCTTTGTTTGTTGTTTTTAGCAATACAGCATCCCAAAAGTGCCCCTTGGGATGGTATCGGCGATTGATGGCGAAGCAGTTTTTTTTTTTTTTTCTCTAGAGAGAGTTTCAGGACTTGCTTTTCCCGCATGGCGACCCCCCGACGACAGAAAGGAAGAAAAAGTTTTCCGAGCGAGAAATTGGAGAAAAGAAATTCGGCCACACTAAATGCGTCCAATTCCACATCGAAAGTGCACACCGGATCCATTCCTCTTTTACACGGCCGCTCAATTTCCCACAATTGAGGCTGAGGGGCGGGCTTTCTCTCCGACTGTCGCAAAGCTTGAAAGGTAAAAGAGAGAGAGAGAGAGAAGATTGAAAGAGCGAACAGGGAGAGCTAACGTCGACAGGATGTGCACATACTATAAACCATACCAACATTTTACTTTAGTACACTTCGCTGACTGATGATGTTGCCAGAAGATTAACGTTCTTCTTCTTTTGTTCCTCCCCTCTTCCCCCCCCCCCCCCTTTTACCCCCGAGAACTTTCGCGGCGTGCCGCCTTCGTCTTCTTTATTAAGGAGCGTGATTTCTGTTTTCTGTTGAGCCTCGATTTTCTTTTGTCATTGGTTAGTTTATATATGTCGATTCGGTTCGTCCTTCCGAGGAAGACGATTCTCTGAGTATTTTTTTTCCGTACTAGAAATCGTAATTGGTGTTAGCCGCCCGTCTGTTGCCTTTTTTATTTTCATTGGGCCACCGGTCATTTGTGGAGTGGGATTTTACCAATAGCGGTGGAAAATGTTCATGTTGATAGTCTTTTTCTTTTTTTGTGCACACCAAAGTGTTTATGACCGCCTGAAACAGCTTGGCTGTTAAAAAAAATTCAGCCACCCGTTCCTATGGCACGAAGCTATACAGAGGAAAGGAAAATAGACCTGTTTTTACTATGGTAACGCCGGCTTTCCTGCTATGCAGTTTGCCCTATACTAATGGCGGCTATAGCCACTTGCTGCAAACAGCGTATCCAGGCGTTGTTTGCTTACGTTGTGGTGCGAAATATGTAGATTCGGCTCTCTTGGGGAGAACACGCATAATAGACAACCTCGAGCACGACCAACGAGGACTTCGTATCCACTTGGAGCGATAGAGTTGCCGCCATTATTGTAGGGCAAATAGCAGTGCAGGGAAGAGCACTTGCGGATTATGAAAATGTTTTATTGCATGCGGCATTTTCACAAAGAAAACTTCCCTGTTGACACAACACATTTATATTAGATCGGCATTCGAGCCCGTTCGCCAGCGCTATTTTCTGTTGTGAAGCGACGCCATCGAGCTCAAGTTCGTATACCATTCGCGCACAGCACTCCTCGTTGATTGGTGTACTGCATTCTTTTAAATTCGTGCGGCTTCTCTCTGCATAGCTTCACGAAAGAAAGGATGACAGCTGTTTTTTTTTCTCTCTTTTTTTCTTTTTTTCCCGGTGGACGTTTGTTCCACCTTGCTGCCAACCGCAGAATTGATGCGTAAAGACATAACGCATGGCGTCCGTTTCCCCAGCGTCTCGGCCGGGTATCCGCGGCATCGGTCTTCCAGGAGGTCTGGAAGGCGGCCATTCCGTGTACTCCGTCACAGCACCCCGCTCTATCGGCGTCACGTACACGGTTCTCCCTTTGCCTTGGGGCATGCAGCAGCACGTCTCGTTGGTCATGCTGCTTTTGCAGTGTACTAAAGAAAAGCAACACAAAATGACATGAAATGCTGAACGTGCTGCTCTTGCAGCATTAAAAATAAAATAAAACGAAACATTGAATGACGCGAACACGACTTTTAATATACACAACCTGTATACATAACTTGCGGAGTGTATACTGGGCGTGGAGTGCGTGCACTGTTGTAAGTAGCTGAATAGTGCTTGTTACTATATACAGATTGTTACAGTCTGGGCTCTATATACATGCGTGTTATGACGCTTCCTGTCTTTACGCTTACTAAACATGCCAGTGCTCACAGAACTCTCTTTTCAGTGGTCACGTGGTCGAAGTTTCCATTCTTCCTCTCTCGCCATTGAACGGCTTGTTTTTTGGAAAATGTGCAAGTTATGCTCTATCCATGTGGCGAAATGCTATTGATTTCGAGAGTGGAATATCGCGTGCGAGTGCGGCTTTACGGGTAGGGCCCCGGAGAAATGTTTTGTGGTGGCCGTGAACAAAACTCACGATTACGTTCGCGACAGGAAAAGTGTGCGCGCCTTCAATTAGCGAGCGTCAACGAAACTCGCGCGTTTCAGCTCTGAAAACACTCTGCTTCGATCGGCTGCGTGACTTTGGGACACGCAGTGCTCGATGGATGTAGCTCATATAGGGAATAAATTGCCGTCTTTTCATTATTCTTGGGGCGAGGAAGGTATATGAACGGGGCCACCACTATGTAAATGCGTCAACGTTAGCACGAAGTACGGTAATCGCACAATCGTATATACGTTACCTGCTTGCCTCGAAGTGGAGGTGAGAGTTTGATGGAAATGCCAGACGCCAGACGAAGTGTGCGTTAAGATGGCGGCGCCCAAAATCATAAATCTGGCGTGGTTGCGATGAAATGTTTCAGTTTGAACAGGGTTTATGCAGTCTGAAAAGGCCAAAGTGAGTAACCAGACTAGTCGGTTTATCGCGCAAAGCCTTGCACAACGCGACTGAACGTAGACGGAACACACACACACACACACACACACACACACACACACACACACACACACACACACACACACACACACACACACACACACACACACACACACAGCGCTAACTTTCAGCTGTAAATGTTTACGTTTTTAGCTGAACATTTCCAGTTGAAAGTCAGCGCTAGCTGTGTGTGTGTGTGCGTGCGTGGTCGCGCTCTACTTTCAGTTGCACTGTTCAAATTTACCTGAAAAGGAGAGGCCGTGCCTTGAAGCCCCTTCCCCGGACGAAGTCTGCTATGCTCCTGCTGTCTTCCCGCTCCAGGGAACCTTATACATGTGTTGCTATAGTAGTGCTAAATGCGCTACAAAAATTGATGGCATAAATATGCTCGTATCGACTTGCGTTAACGTGCGCTCTAAAAAAAAAAGGTCTAGTAAAAAGGGTGTCTTTTTGTCCCACAACAATAATCGTCATCCGACTTTCCGGCGCTTCCTTTTTTGAAAAGTCGGCTTGGGCTACTTTGCTATCAAGAATCGCTGATAACGCGCATGTCGTTCGTGACCCGAAATCGCTGGGTGCGCAGAGATAATGCAGGATAGAAACGCAAGCTAGTTGGTGATTATTGTTGGGTCATAAAGATGCCATTTTTACGCGATCTTTTCTCAAAGTGTTATAGATGAAAACGAGTTCAACAGTATTTTATTCTCGCGTATTTTTTGCGGCTCAATTTAGCCGCGATGAGAAGGCCGCATAAACACAGCCGAGCACGGCCGTTCCAGTGGGGCGTTTTATAAAGTTAAACGTCGCCCATGAAAGGCTTGAAACGGTATTTTTCTTTGCTATTTAAAAAAAAGGAGGGGACGCGGCTTTCGATTTTATTGCCACCGCTTCTGCGAATTCACGCCATTCCTCATCTCCTCGTTGGAGCGTTTGCGGGAAATTTCGGTGCACTTCGTGGCGTCTCCATTATTGCACGCTGCCGTCGGAACGGTGCCGGTATTCAGATCGGGCCGATATGCGGCTGGTCGTCCAGTTTTATTGGCTGCCCGCGCGCGGTTCGCTGTTAGTCATCCGTACGCGCCTTTATAGCTCGTGTATGTATGCGTTCTCTTTTTGTTTCACATCTTGCGGCCGTTCCGCACCGCAGTTCGAACAGAATTGAGGTACCTGGTTCGTGCATAATCGCATCGCGTGACGAGGAAAAAGAAAAAAAAATATGACGTGCGCACACCGAAAAGCAGGTATGAATGATGCACGCCCGGTTTGTGTCGCGTGCCCGGTCGAGCTTGGCATATGAAAGAGTATCGACTCGCTTTCTGACCGCGCAACATGTGCATTCTGACGAACGTTTGCTTGTCCGTCGAAGGATGTTGAGTCGCTGTAAGCTTGCGGGTGGTGGTGGTGAAAAACATTTACTGAAACTACTTCCGTTTGAGAGAAAGGGACGACGTTGAGGGCCGACCCTTTACAAGTTCTAGGAGGAGTCCCTAGTCCAGGACCCCTGTGGCTTCTGCGGCGGCACGCGCCCTGGCCACGAGGGCTCTTTGGCCCGCAATTTGGACGCCTGCCTTATTATACCGGTGGACGTGTGCAACTTGTTTTAGCGCAGACTACAGCTCAGATAAAGCTTTTCAGTGCCTTAAAGGGGCAATGACGAACAATTTTCTATCGTAATCTCGGTGTTGTGATTTATTCTTTGTGCATTCGCAAATAAGCTGGTGAAATTTCAGCGCGTACTGCATAGTTCATTACTTTATAAACACGAGAGCGGCCTGACAGTTGGGCAACGGTAGCACACTTGCGAGCCGCGATGTAACAAGCAGCTATAGCTGTGCGAGAGTCTGCATTGCGGCGAATGGTATAGCTTTGGCATCAGCGGCGCACGAAATAGAGATCTTTTTTTTTTAGCTTTCTTCATTTACGCACTGAAATTGAACGCTTTGCGGCGGCCGAAACTTTCGTGAACGACGACGGTTCCGCTTCTTGCTGCAGGCGCGTAGCCAGAATTTTTTTGCGGGAAAGGGGGGGGGGACCACCTTGATTTCGGGAGGAACACCCCCTTAAAATGAATTTTTTTGCTCTCCATGCCACGGAGATAAAATTCGGGGGGGGGGGGGCATGTGCCAGGTGGGCTACCCCCTGGCTACGCCCCTGCCTTGCTGTATACGTGACGTCACACCTAAACGTTGGGGTCACACCCGGCATGGCAAAATGACGATCGCTGGCGGTGGACGGAATTTGATTTGATTGATATGTGAAGTTTAACGTCCCAAAACAACCATATGATTATGGTGGGCGGGATTTGAAGCCCTATTTCCATATCTGCGTAGGCATGATGGACTGTCTATACTTCTGGTTTTTGCTGAAAACTATGTATTGTTAGATGACCATGTCATGGCACCTGCAAGTTGGACGTTCATTGAAGTGAACCAGATGACCAGGGCGAGAAATCGCTGCGATTTGTTTCAGCTGAGCTGTTATGCCCCTAGTATGTCCAGTTAAAGAACCCCAGGTGGTTGAAATTTCCGGAGCCCTCCACTACGGCGTCTCTCATAATCATATGGTGGTTTTGGGACGTTAAACCCCACATATCTATCTATCGGAGTATGTCCAGTGTCGTATAGATGGGACATTATCACCATGAACCGACGGGCATGTGCAATCTTCGTCCTTTTTTTTCTCTCCTTTCTGCTTCTCTCCCAAAACGTGCGCGCTGATTTGTCTGGTGTGGGATGATGCAATAACTCTGATGGACGAGCGAACGGGTGCGGACAGAGCGATAAGAAGGAAGAGAGAAATTGCCGGCGAAAAAAGTATCTCGACGAGTCAGACTTGCGTGCCCACGATCGGAAGGCGAGCATTGTAACCGCTCAATTATACTGGCACGCTAGCGGATCATAGCGTAGCCTTTTTTAGTGAATTGTAGCGAGGTGTCGTGAAAGAGAATAGAAGCTGAGGAGGGAGGGATAGGTGGAGGGGAAAGAGTAAAGCATAGCGTTGAAAAAAAAAGAGAAAGATTTAAACGGAAATGAAGGAAAAAGAGAGGGAGAAGAGGCAGCAATTTAGAAAGAGCGAGAAAGACATAGAAATAGATGTATAGAAAAAGGAAGAAACAGAAACAAACAGGACAGAAAAGAAAAAGAGAGGAGCGTAGTTATGTGTAGTATAGTGTAGCAATGTGCGGGAAAGAGAGAGGTGTGAAGGTAAAAGCCTAGCCAAGTCAGAACCGGCTCACCAACTCCCTACGTGACTTAGTTCGACTTGCGTGACTTAGTTCAAGCTGCGCAAATATGTATTTTTTTTTGTTTTGCGGAACCATTCTCTACAATTTCGCCTTCGAAACAACTTACAGAACTAAGAAGTGTTGACCTATATAGCTTAGCAGCTGTAATGCGCTGCTAAACTCGTATTCCCGGCCAATGCGGCTGCGTTACGGTGGGGGCGAAGTGCAATAACACCTTTTAGTTAGGTCTAGGTATGCGTCAAAGAGTTCAAAGTGCACTCTAAGAGAAAAAAAGGAGTATATATGTGTGACTATTTTCGGAGAATCCGGACTTAATACATATACGACTCTCTTTAAAAAGGCACGTTCAGTCTCTTGTGGGTCACGCGATTCTCAGAAGAGTATTGATTCTCTTCTGAAAATACTTCTGAAATGTGAAAAAGTCAGGACTGCTAGAAAGTAGTCCTGCAAGGAGTTTTTTTTTTTAAGTGGCCACAGAGTTGTTTTTAAAAGGTTCGCAATCAGTTCTTGCCCCCTCGAATGAAAAAAAAAAAGCAGCGATCCGCAGCGCGTTGAGTCGCGCACTTCAGTACTAACAAGAACGTTTCGCATTCATCTATCTATATCGGCCTCCGATAACCTTTACGGCGGGCTGTATACGTTCATACATTGTTGCCCATATGTGATGATGTTCGCGTTTACCGCCTGGGAGCCGAAGCACGATATGGGTATTCCATCCACGTGTACACACTGCTTCTTCCTCGGAAGACATCAGCAATGTTTCCTTGTTCGCCAAGCGTCGATATAGAGTATACACGTATACGCATCTGCGTGTACTGTGAGAAACTGTTTCTGTATATACACTGTTCCGCTCTGGTTTCAATCAAGCAGTGACAGTGTTTCGTGCTGGACACGTCCGCGCAGCGGCTGGATCACGCCATTCTTACTTTCTCGTTTCATTCGTCATCCGGCGTGTACGTTCATTACTTTGCTGTTTTAGTCGTTCGATGTTGCGTGATGACTAAATAGGATCAGGGCACGCCGCTTTCAAATGGGAGGTCGTAAACTGTAACGATATGGTAAATAAGAGGCGGTTGAGGGATGGTTACGTCTCAAAACTACCATACGATTATAGGAAATGCCGTAGTGGGGGGCTCCGAGAATTTCGACCACCTGATGTTCTTTACTGACGTAAACTCTGCGGCTGTGCTGAAAGCAAGCATGAAGGGGTGGCCGGCACGCAAGGAAGCTTTATTGATTTATATATGGATTCTGCAGAAAACACTAAGAATGTTTAGTTTTAAAATGTATTTGAGTAAACGGATGCATGCAGATTTGTGTTTGAATTCGGCCTCCATTTCCGTAGTTTGGTGAATTGTGCGCAGCAGCTACTCCAGCGCCTCTGGGCATACTATGGAGCCATCGATTGTTACTCGCGAATCACCACTCCCCACGTGGTTGTAACTGTCAAGGTCCACCCGGGGTGAACCCTTCGAAAACGAAGGAATTCAGGAAATAAAATAAAACTGTGAAAGAACACATATAAACAGAATGATTAATACGTAAAGCGTTGTTAGCGAATGCACTGTGTATTGGTGCGAGGCTCAGAATTACTGCGTGAATCTCTGCAGTACGCGAAAAGAAGGTCATGCGAGAGGAGAAAAGCAACGCAGAGATATAGAGTATACGTATAGTGGGGGTTGAGTGTCTAGAACGTGCGTCTGTGATGCTGCAGGTACTGGGTTCGATTCTCCAAGGTTGCGGGGTGCTTACCAGGTTTCTCTAACGGGGAGACCGATACCCCGGCCTTTCGCTTGTTGGTGTGGATACCCATTTCGCGAGATATAGCCTATTCTTTCCGCTGTCTTCTTTCACTACCCTCCCTTTCCTCTCCCGGCCTGTTTTCTCTCCATCAAACGCATCAAGCAGCACAACACAGGGAGGGTAGCCCGGTGATGGCAGCATCTCTCAACTGGCATGCGTAATACTATATAACTTGCAAAGAACATAAATCACTCACTCAAACAAAGATTATTTTCTAAATTTATACTTTGTCGTCAATACGGTGTATAGCAAGATGAAATTAGTGTCAGGCCGCTGATTGACTAATCATGGCTGCGTCTTGTATTACAAGGAAACACTGGATGTACTCCGTAACTGTATTACTGCACATTCTCGTTTTCGTCTTTGCGTCGTCTCCGTAGAAACGCAAATGCGGACACTAGTGAGGAAAGGATAGAGAAAGAAGGAGGGGGGGGCGTTAAAAAATTGGTAAATGTTTCATGGGCTCTGTGTAGTTATTCAGACACAGACTTCGGCTGGTATTGTGGAGATACATTCAGACGCCCGATGGCCGTCGCTTTTGATTCGTGGGCGCGTGGCTCTTCGTTCTTGCGTGCCTCGCGAGCGTCGTTGCGTGTCAGCGTCGAAACGCGCGGGTCTGTGTGCGGCGCGCGTCACAGCCGCAGATGCGTTCCGCGCTGCCCGGGCTGGCGCGCGCGTGACAGCTGCCTCCGTCGGGCTGCAGCGGAGGATATGTATATATATATATATATATATATATATATATATATATATATATATATATATATATATATATATATATATATATATATATATATATATATATATATATATATAAACACTAACGAGAGATAAAGCCACGAAGGTGCTCCTTCATGCATGCAGTACCTAGCGCTTCCGCCGTTACAGCGTCTCCATATGGTCGCTGCCGTTGTACGGGACTCTGGCCTTCCGCATTGACATACGATTGCGCGTATGCGATCGCACGTCCTATTGCACAAGGTGTCCTAACTAGTAGCCAAGGCTGTTCCGTCACTACTCTCGCTTTGTAACACGGCGTACCATTTTTCTTGTGACGTCCCGCCGCGGTGGTCTAGTGGCTACGGTACTCGGCTGCTGACCCGCTGGTCGTGTGATCGAATCCCCGCTGCAGCGGCTGCATTTTCGATCGAAACGGAAACGCCGTAGGCCCGTGTGCTCAGATTTGGGTGCACGTTAAAGAACCCCAGGTGGTCGAAATATCCGGAGCCCTTCACTACCGCGACCGCGTCTCATAGTCATATGGTGGTTTTGGGAAGTTAAACCCCACATATCAATCAAATCAATCATCCTTTTTTGTGACAGCAATTATATGGACACTATTGTCGGGTTTTCGCCGTCACCGTCATGTCCGTATAATGTTCCAACTGATATCTCACGCGCATGGTATGTTTACCGCGAGTAAAACGCGCACGAACGGGAACTTCTTTGTCGCACAGAGGGCGAATGAAGGACGTCACTCCGCTCGGGAATCCTGGCTTCCAAGCGCAGAAGGAACGGGAAACGCGCCACCCGTCTTCAACGAGCATGAAAAGAAGCAAGGAGGGAGGGGAGCTCGAGTAGCAACTTAGAACTGTGATTCCAAGGGCTCGGTCGTGATTGCTGGCGTGCGCACGATCTGGGAAGCCGTTATCGGGCGGCTCGTATACCCTTCTTTGTGCTGTGCTCTCAACGCGAAGAGACTGTGCGGAAAGAGCTCCTCTCCCTGGAGCGGCCTTATTCTCTAACACCAGCGTTTTGCAGCGTTACGCGAGATCGGATCCAAGAGTTAGCTCCCAGCCCCACTTCCAGCACCATTATAATTCGTTGCTATCGCATTCATCGGTTTGCCCTTGCGGCGGAACTGTTACTTTTCCTTTCGCCGATGTAAAGGCCTGACCCCACGTAGCTGCGCGCAGAGGGCGCGGCGCCGCGTGAAAAGTCAACGCATACCCACGCGCTGCAACGAGTGCGTGTGGTCAGGCCTTTACATGTCATGTGGCCTTGTCATGGCTTGTCATGTGGCCTTGTTTTGCCTTGAGAGAGAGGCTCGGTAGAAAAAGGGAAAGTCCGCGCCTTGGCGAGAAAAGCCTGGCCGAAAGGGGGAGGGGGAGAGGCAGTGCGCTGCCGAGAGGGGTGAGAGTCAGGCCTGGTGTACAGGGTGGAACCAGTGGGAGGTGCGCCGAGATGATGATATGTGGGGTTTAACGTCCCAAAACCGCCGTATGAATATGAGAGAAGCCGTAGTGGAGGGCTCCGGAAATTTCGACCGCCTGGGGTTTTTTTAAAGAGACTTAGTTTGTGGTGTTGCAAGAAAGCCGCTAGGGAAGCTCGGTGGAAAGGGCAGGGCAATGAGAGCGGCACCAGGGGGGGGGGGGAGGGTGCAAGGTTGAGGCTCGGCAGAAAGCGCGACATAATCCAGCTGCTTGCGAGAAGTCGGTCGGTCAGGGACTCAGTGCAGTAAAGGAAGGTGTCGGTTGTTCGCTCTTTCAGAGTGGCGAATACTGCTCGTACTCCTGAGGCAGATGCCACCCGATCGACATAGGCAATAGAAAGGCGATAATCCCTGATGAAGTTGGGCGTCAGTTTCGCCGTGTCTACGGCTTTCTGTGCATCACCGAAAAATCGAGAATGTTGCAAAAATAAATAATAATTCCGTGGCTGAGTGGGGATCGAACCCGGGTCGTTTGCGTGGCAAGCGGGTGTCTTCCACAGAGCTATGTGTCTTCTGGACCGTGCTGGTGATGGTGAATACAGTGAAAATAACTCCAACTGCTTGGAAATGCAGTGCAAGCAACTTTCATGCCCCGCCGCGGTGGTCTAGTGGCTAAGGTACTCGGCTGCTGACCCGCAGGTCGTGGGATCGAATCCCGGCTGCGGTGGCTGCATTTCCGATGAAGGCGGAAATGGTGTATAGGCCCGTGTGCTCAGATTTGGGTGCACGTTAAAGAACCCCAGGTGGTCGAAATTTCCGGAGCCCTCCACTACGGCGTCTCTCATAATCATGTGGTGGTTTTGGGCTGTTAAACCCTACATATCAATGAATCAAGCAAGGCTCGCGGTTTACAAACACGCCTCCTGTATACATGATTCACAATAAAACATGGAATATTACACTAATAACGATGGTACAAGCGTACATTGCCATGTGGCGAAAGAACATACGATTATCATAATGACTTCAGTGTTTAAAGCCAGTCACCCACTACAAAAGGCCCACACGTTTCAGCACCTATACTTTCATGGCCACGTAGCGGCCGTGAAAAGCATAACAAGTTCGAGAAGACTTCATTCACGAAGTGTTTTAAGTATTCACTATCGCCATAGCGTTCAACTCTTAAAGGCGAAGCTTGAGGGTGCCCTAATTTTTTGTTGCTATTACGGGTTATCCATTGAGCCGAAGTTATTTCAATGGTTTGGGATTTGCTGTACGCCAAATTTTGCGTGGCATTCAACATTTTTTTTTCAGCGGTTACCAACCCGCTGCGCTTTAGTTTCCCGCATTTAAAAGTTGTCTGGCGCCAGAACGCGAAGTGCGCCTGCTTGCGTGGCCTTCGCGATGGCTGCGTATCGAAAGTGATTTCGAAGCTTCACCAAATGGCTATCTTGGCGATTGCGTTAATTTGACGAGGTGTCAATGTGAGTGCAGTCTATATGGTAGCAGCATGAACAATGAATTTGAAACGTCTGGTTCTTCTTTCAGGCATAAATAGATGGGCCGATATTATATTGTGATTCGGAGTTCCCGCCCTCAGCTGAACCTTATCCGTTTGTACTTTTGCGTTTTGAAGAGTAACTAGATGACGATAATGTTTTATCAAATACGATTGCCGTATTTACTCGCACGCTACTGCACTGGCTATATATATATATATATATATATATATATATATATATATATATATATATATATATATATATATATCAGGTTCTTTGAACGTCTTTCACGCTGGACCCGACGTATTGTAGGCAAAAAAGGGGCGACGAAACTTTCGTGGAAGCGTCTTTACTAAACGTTTTCAGCTGGTGGACCAGCCTTCGTCAGAGTAATGTGACAACAGTTCATACATGGCTTTAAAAGCTCCTTTCAATAACAGGTCAGCGCCATCTGCTCTGGTTAACATTACAATGCGCATCATAAAATGTCATGTACTTGTCATGTAAAATGTCATGTAAAAAATGTCATGTAAAAAAAGAAAAAAAAAGACAAAAATACGAAAACCAGAAGGGTACATACATACTAAAGACATAGTTAAAGATTCCCTTACATGTACAGTGACGTGATACCATGCTTATGTAGATGTGTAATGACATTGCTTGACAGCATAAGAACAATCTTAGTGATATGTGAACGTGTAATGGAAGCCACTGTGAAATGATTGAAGATAATAAAAAATAAAAATAAAAAGGGCAGACATAGAAGGCATGATTTAGGTGGTACAATTTGAAACCAGTGCATCATCGCTCTTAATCTATGGAAAGACAGGTTAGTTTTCCTTTGTTTTCGTTGATTCCAGCTGAAACAGTGTTAAATTTATGAATGAGATATGATTCGCGCAGTTCACGATCATGGCTGGTGCGGAATCCCGATTCTAGTATCGTGACTTTGAGGTTACTAAATGAGTGGCCGGGCATGTTCACATGCTTTGATAATGGAAGGTTTGGTTGGGTTTTAGCATGCGATCTGTGATTGTTGAAACGTATTCTGAATGGGGTTTCAGTGTGGCCTATGTATTGCATATGGCAGGTGCCACACTCAAGTAAATACACTACATTGGATGAATCACAATTAAAGCTTCCCCTAATTGTGAAAATGAATTGGTTAGATGTGCTGGTGGCTGTTAATGACGGCTCTATGTGAGGACAAACTTTACAACGGGGTTTGTTGCAGCGGCTACAACCAGTACGGTTAGTAGTAGCAATTTTAGATGACGTCAGGATGTCACCTATGTTTTTTGAGCGCCTATACACTACTCGAGGGGGCTCAGGAAAGACCGCTTTTAGTCTGTCGCTTTGGGTGAGGATGTTGTAATGGTTACGCAGTATACCTTGAACTTTGGGGATGGACGCTGAGTGTGTTAGTACTAAATTGGCTGACTGAAGCCCGTTGCTTTTTATGCTACCTTTTAAACAGTCCATTCGATCGCGTCCTCTGGCTCGGTGTATCGCGTCGTCAATAATTTTTTCTGGATATTTTCGCTTAAGAAGCTTCTTTTTCAGATCATGGCAGCAAGAATTGAAATCTTGATCTTCAGAGCATATGCGCCTAAAGCGCTGTGCCTGGCTATATGGAATTCCAGTCTTCCAATGGCGCACGTGGCTACTTTCAAAATGAAGAAACTGCTAATTATCGGTTGGCTTTTTAAAAAGCTTCGTAATTAGGCGTCCATGGGAAATGGTAATCCTGACGTCGAGAAAAGCTACAGACAAGGGTGAGTAAGTATGGGAGAATGTTATAGCGGGATGTACCTGGTTGAATTTCGCTATAAAGTTTAGTTCTGTTTCACCATGTGTCTAAATAAAAAATATGTCATCGATGTAGCGTTTGAAATGCTCAGGCTTTAGTGGCACACTCTTAAGAAACGCGTCTTCGAGCACTCCCATGAAGATGTTTGCGTATGTAGGGCCTATCTTTGTACCCATCGATGTTCCACTGATCTGTACGTAATGAGAGCCATTGAATTCGAAGTTATTCAACTCGAGAATGAGCTTCAGCAGTGTTTCGAGAGTTGACGTGTCAATTAGCTTGTCAGATTTCGAGTGGTCATATGAATCTAAAACAGCCTGTATACCGTCCTTGTGGGGTATGTTAGTGTAGAGGGAGGTGACGTCCACCAGCTGGTCCACCAGCTGAAAACGTTTAGTAAAGACGCTTCCACGAAAGTTTCGTATATATATATATATATATATATATATATATATATATATATATATATATATATATATATATATATATATATATAGAGAGAGAGAGAGAGAGAGAGAGAGAGAGAGGTTGCGTGTGTGGTGTGTGTTCTTGCGGTATGTTGAGGCGCTGGAATGTGAATATATAGGCGCTACCACCACCGCCGCCGCCACCACACGCACGGGGCGTGGGGTGCGTCGATCGAACGGCCGTGTTTTGCGGGGCGAGATGGCTCGCATGCGGCCTCCTTCGCTCGTGAGTATACACATACGAGCGCATGTGGTGTCCCTTGTGAAACATTCTTTGCATTCTGGTCGGCGGTGCCAAGCAGTGTAGAGCACGAGGAAGCCGCGCGTAACGCTGCATATCCGCAGCAGCCAATATGTTACGGGCCTTTTCTTTTTGTTTTACTTTCTTTTTTTTTACTCGTGAGAGAGTGAAAGCTGTAGCTTGCGTCATTACGGGAGAAGGCATCTGTGCTTGAGCGAGACGCGCTTTGTATTCCGCTGGCGAAACTGGGGGGCTGCCCGAATGTTCGAGATGGCTGGTTGCTCAGGGTGATTTGGTGTACGTGCGTCCGCGCTTGTGTGGCGTGGTGGGATGTTAGAGCACAGAGGGAGAATGGTATCGGTTGGCTGCGTTATTTTACGGTATTTTTAGCAGCATTTCATTTTGCTGGGCGTTCAGTGTTATTTCTTCAGCCGTGCAGTGTTATGAGCCGCTCGGTATGTTACCAGTTCCACTTCTGGAGGTTCCGGGTTCAACTCCCATTACCACCGGCTGCCCACCGGCCTTTCAACATGGAACAGTATTTCAACATGGCGCTTGGTCGGTATCGTGGGTTACACTCACCACGATGAAGAAGTGGCTTCTTTCAACTATATCTTCTGCCTTTCACTCCCCTTCTCCCGCCTCACCATGACGCAGACTTGTGCTCTCTTAGAAGTTGTCTTTTCAAGCATCTTTCTTAAGCTCAACTAACTGTCAACGATATATATATATATATATATATATATATATATATATATATATATGAGATCTAACAGACAGTAATGCCAAGGAATGTACAGGGGAAGTTAATAGAACCAATGGAATGTAATTAAGAAGAAAGAAAAGTGGACGAAAAAATAACCAGCCGTGAGCAGGAAGCATTTTTTCATCCACTTTTCTTCTTGTTTACATTCCATTGGTTCTAATACCTTCCCCTGTACATTCCTTGGCATTACTGTCTGTTAGATCTCATTACTATTGTGTCAAAACACGGAAAAACGAGCCCTTAGGTATACACTTGTTTTCTTTAACATATATATATATATATATATATATATATATATATATATATATATATATATATATATATATATATATATATATCACAAGGTTTCGTACTAGCCGCGTATGCCGTGCTTTCAGCCAACGGTCGTTCTTTACAGTGTCCTCAACTAATTAGAGGCTATGAGTGGACTCGAGCAGAGCCTAGTGATGTACGGATACGCGCTACGTTTTCGTACTAACTTGAGTATGAATTAAAGCCGGTAATGGAATATTGGTTTTATTGGTTACCGTGCACATAACCATTTAAAAACGACATTGACGCAATGCAAGCGGTGTACAAATTTCTCTACTTACAATCTCGGTGATAATCGGAAGGTTTGTGCATCTTAATCATCCCTGCATAAGTGGTGTCTTCTGGTGACACGAAAGTCGGTGACTGATTTTATCGCCACGTCCTAGGCTTCACCCGGTGGTGCTGACCGGTGCACGCTGCGAAAAGCGCCCGTCGCCATGCGGTCTGATTATCTCGTTCGAACGGCGCTGTTCCTGTATTGTCAATCGTATAAAGACGGAGATCTCCGATGTAGGGTGCTCAATGACGACGTTACATATATACTGCCATGCGCTGCTGATGTCATGCAAACGGAGTCGCGTTTCCGAGTAAAGTATATATGCAACTCGCAGCGTCTAACGAGCACCGAGACCTCGTTTTCGAAAGTTCCATCTCTCGGCGTTGTCACCGCCTTGATTCGGCATACGGGCCACCCTCTTCCTTCGAGCATTGTTCGTCCCTCATTAATCAAGCGGCGTGCCTGAAGCTCCCCCGTGTCCCGCGATATATAGCGCAGATCCCGCTGTGTATATACGCCACTTAGAATGTGCCCTCCCAAGTTAAACGAAGTGCGCTGTGCTTCCGGCTCTTCCGAGCCTAAAGCAGACGGTTCCGATAGTTCTTTTCAAGAGTCGTTTGGCTCCAACTTGAGAACGGGAGCGTGCGTGCATCGTATAAACGAGACGACCTAACCGTTAGAACAGGCTGCGTGGCTATAGTTGGATTGTTTTTGATCGAAGGTTACGTCTCCGTATCTTGACGCGTTCTAACTGCAGGCGCTCGTGTGTGCAACTAAAGCTCCGCGTACATCTTGCAAACGGGAACAGCAGACATTCAGTAAAAACAGTGCAGACACAGCTGTAGCACAGAAAGAAGCCCCCGCAGGGGCGCCTGCGCAAGTAGGCGTTTGGTGTGTAGCGACACCACGGACCCGAGCTAACGGGGGAGTTTCTACTCCCTCCCACGCCTAGCCGTGCGTGGCTTTGCCGTGTCCGGGGAAAAGGGGATACTGGGGGTTGAGCCGACGCTGGGTGATTGGACCTTTAAGGCCCCCCGGCAGAGGCAACACACCCCTTTGGCCCCGGCTTCACGTAGACGGCACCCCTGGGCTGACCCACCCAGGGGAAATCGGCAGTCGCCTTTTCCTATCTCTCTCTTCCTACATCTTAGTCTTTTCTCGTCTTTAAATCTGTCCTGTCTTCTTCTCTCTTCCATTTACTTCCGATTTTTCATGGCGGCAAGGGTTAACCTTGTGTAATTACTCAACCTTGAGTAATTATATTTGGTTATAGTGGCAATGTACGACTGGCGTGTGCAGCCTTATGCTATTAAGTGCTTCAGCGTCCCCTGGTTGGACTCCATGGTGGGTGGTCGCCATTGCTGCCGAACAAAAAGTACACTACTATGGGAACACCTGCATTTCCCCGTCTCCTAGATCGTCTCCCGCCTAAGAGGGGACGCACCGATGACATATCCATTTTCAGCCAACCAAGACAATGCTTTCCCAAATTCCATGTTGTGCATAGCGAAAACCCAACAAAACAAGCCAGAGTCATATCTCCATTTCTTGTTGCAAAATCTCTGACTGAGGTCTTTGGCCCAGGATACAAAGTTACAAAGATGGCTAGCGGAGACCTTCTCCTTGAGCTGCCTGAAAAACACCACTATGAAAAACTTGGCAGTCTCGTAGCATTTGGTAATATCCCAGTATCCGTTTCACCTCATAGATCAATGAACACAACACGCGGAGTTGTTTCAGAAGCAGACCTTCTTGAAATGTCTGAACAGGAACTGCTTGAAGGGTGGAAAGAGCAAAATGTCACGGATGTGAAACGAATCGTCATCAGACGCGACAACAAAGAAATACCTACAAAACATTTAATACTCACTTTTGCATCTAGCACACTGCCTTCATCTATCGACACAGGCTACATCAAACTTTCTGTCCGCCCCTACATTCCCAATCCAAGGCGGTGTTATAAATGTCAACGATTTGGTCATGGCTCGCAGAACTGCCGCGGTCAGGAAACTTGTGCAAGATGTGGTAGCCACGGCCACACATCTGATAACTCTGTTACTACGCCTCACTGCGTGAATTGTGATGGGGAACACGCCGCGTATTCGCGTTCGTGTCCTAACTGGAAGAAAGAAAAAGAAATAATTACTCGTAAAGTCAAAGAAAACATCACATTCAAAGAAGCAAGACAAAGAGTGTCGCCATTTTACGGCGCAACATATGCTGATGCGGCGCGACAGGGGGCAACGCCGCACCAGCCCTCGCCACCCCTTCGGCCAGCGCAGAGCGAGCCGTCGGCTGTGGCGCCTGCCCTCAAGGCGGCAGTAGTTCAGTCTACTCCGCCTTCAAGCAAATTGAGGCCGGAGACTCCAGGGTCCTCTGGTCTCAAGGCCTCACCTCACCAGGCGAGGCCTAAAATCCGAACCACCAGCTCGCATGTGCGGGCATCCAGTGCCTCTGACGAGGCAATGGATACAACGGTACCCTTGGTACCAAAAGAGCGGCGCGCCTCCTTGGAGCGCGCCAAGAAAAATAAAAAAACAATAACGGGGCCGGACGACCGTCCTGCCACCTAAAATAACAAGCTCACTTTAACACAGGACACTCTCTGTACACACAGCAGCATCTCTTCTTTTAGTATGCAGACAGAAATATTACAGTGGAACATCCGAGGCCTTCTTCGAAACCTTGATGACTTACAAGAACTCCTCCATGAATACAATCCAAGAGTGCTGTGTGTACAAGAGACACACCTAAAACGAACAAACACAAACTTTTTACGTAAGTACGTAATCTTCCGAAAAGATAGAGATGATGCCATGCCACCATCCGGTGGTGTAGCGGTTATAGTTAGTCAAGGGATAGCATGCACACAATTACCCCTTAAAACTTCCCTCGAGGCGGTGGCTGTTCGAGCAGTTATTCTAAACAAACTTGTCACTGTCTGCTCTTTGTACATACCTCCGCACCACCGTCTTGAAAAACTCCAATTCCAGTCTTTAATGGACGAACTACCTGAACCTTATTTGGTCCTTGGGGACCTGAATGCACATAATGGTCTGTGGGGTGACTCTCGCTGTGATGCACGAGGTCGTCTCATTGAACAATTCCTCATTTCATCAGGTGCTTGTCTGTTGAATAGGAAAGAGGCAACATACTATAACCTTGCCAACAAAACTTACTCTTCCATAGACCTGAGTATCGCATCTCCTTCACTTGTACCATTGCTTCAGTGGAAAGTCATAAAAATCCATACGGAAGTGACCATTTTCCTTTAGTTTTGAGTACACCAATAATATATGAATGTCCTCCACATGTTCCCAAATGGCTGGTAAACAAAGCCGACTGGGAACAATTTCAAAAGCTTACTCACTTAAATTGGACTGACATATGCGGATTAGGCATAGATGAAGCTGTTCAGTACTTCACGGCCTTTCTTACTGACGCAGCAGCCAAGTGCATTCCACAAACGTCTGGACTGCCCGGCAAACGACATGTCCCGAGGTGGAATACTGAGTGTCAGAATGCGCGAAAGGAACAGAACAGGGCATGGAGGTTGCTGCGAAACTCACCGATAGCCGAAAATCTTGAAACCTTCAAGAAAATAAAGTCTCAAGGCAGGAGAACGCGTCGGCAGGCCAGAAGAGAAAGCTGGCAGAAGTTTTTATCAGGGGTTAATTCATACACACAGGAGGCTTAAGTCCGGAACATGGTCGGTAGGATAGCAGGAAAACAAGTACACACACTTCCACTCGTAAACACTCAGGGTGACACCTTGGAAGATCAGGCAAACTTCCTCGGTGCACACTTCGAGCAGGTGTCCAGCTCATCCCACTGTACTGACACTTTCCAAAAATACAGAACAAGAATAGAAAAGCAGAAACTCGAACACAAATGTACTGGATACGAGGCATATAATCAAGCATTCAGTCCAGCTGAGCTGCGAATTTCTCTAAACTCCTGCAGTACTTCTGCCCCAGGTTGTGACCGTGTGGTGTATGAAATGTTAAAAAACCTACCGATCGAAACACGAAAAACCTTACTTTGTTTGTACAATGCTATCTGGTTTTCTGGAGCTATCCCTACCTCCTGGAAAGGGGCTATTATTATTCCCATTTTGAAAGAGGGCAAAGACCCTTCTTTACCCTCGAGTTATAGGCCTATAGCACTAACAAGCTGCTTGTGCAAAGTCTTCGAAAAAATGATAAACTGCCGACTTGTACATTTCCTTGAAACAAATAATTTGCTCGACCCATTTCAGTGCGGTTTTCGAGAAGGTAGATCCATTACAGACCACCTTGTTCGTATCGAGGCACAGATCAGAGACGCCTTCGTCCATAAACAATATTTTCTCTCTGTGTTCCTCGATATCGAAAAGGCTTATGATACAACATGGCGTTTCGGAATTCTAAGAGACCTTTCCCACCTTGGCGTGCGCGGAAGAATGTTTCACATAATCAAAAGTTACCTGTCAAACCGGACATTCCGTGTCCGAGTGGGCACGGTTCTTTCCCAAACATTTGTTCAGGAAACAGGCGTGCCACAAGGTGGTGTATTTAGCTGCACACTCTTTCTCATAAAAATGAATTCCTTGCGCTTGACCATCCCTCGCAATATGTTTTATTGTACATATGTCGATGACGTCCAGCTTGGCTTTAGGTCTTGCAATCTGGCATTGTGTGAGCGGCAGGTTCAGTTAGGTTTAAACAAGCTCTCCAAATGGACAGAGGAAAACGGATTCCGACTGAACCCACAAAAAAGCACGTGTGTCCTGTTCTCCAGAAAGAGAGGCATGCACTCAGAACCTGACATTCGACTGAACAGGCAACGTCTGTCTGTCAATGCGGAGCATAAATTCTTAGGATTAATCTTGGACAACAAGTTGACCTTCGTACCGCACATCAAGTATCTAAAAACAAAATGTTTAAAAGCCATGAATATTTTAAAAGTGTTGTCACGTACTAGGTGGGGTAGTGACAGGCAATGCCTCATGAACCTCTATAGAAGCCTCATTCGCACCCGCTTAGATTATGGGGCCGTTGTCTATCAGTCTGCTACTCAAAGTGCCTTGAAGATGCTGGACCCCGTGCACCATTTGGGCATCCGCCTTTCTACGGGTGCTTTTCGCACCAGCCCCGTAGAAAGCCTTTATGTTGAGTCAAATGAGTGGTCGCTTCATCTGCAGAGAACTTACATGTCCTTTGTTTATTACCTTAAGGTGAAAGCAGACAACAAGCACCCCTCATACTCTACTATTAATGATTTGTCGAGCTCAATTTTGTTTCAAAACAGGCCTTCGATGAGGCAGCCCTTCTCTATTCGCCTGAAGAGTCTAGCTGAGGAAACTGGAATCTCACTAGAACACAGTTTAATGGCTCCTGTAGCATATCCGCCACCGTGGCAATGGCAGACGATAGACTGCGATGTGTCTTTCCTAGAAGTTACAAAACATGCACCTGTTGCCCATATCCGAACATACTTTTTGGAACTTCAACACAAATACACATGTCCTGAGTTCTTCACAGATGCCTCCAAGACTAACTCCTCTGTGTCCTACGCTGCTGTAGGCCCATCCTTTTCGGATGCTGGTCCACTACATCCACGCACAAGTATCTTCACAGCGGAAGCGTACGCGATACTTGTGGCAGCTAAACACATCAAACAATTACAAATACAAAAAGCAGTAATTTATACAGACTCCCTAAGTGTGGTAACGGCTCTGCACAGTCTTAAAAAACAAAAAAAAAACCAGTCCTTGTCTCACTTTACTCCATTTTATGCACACTTTACACACTCAAACAACATGTTGTAGTGTGCTGGGTGCCAGGGCACCGTGAGATTCAAGGCAACGTGAGGGCGGATCAGCTCGCTGCATCCGTGCACAAAAGCACTGCCCCTACACCTATATCAATCCCGGCCCTCGATCTTAAACCATCCCTCAAACGAAACCTCAGAGTATACTGGCAGAGCAAGTGGGATACACAAACACAAAACAAACTACACGTTATTAAGCCACACCTTGGTCATTGGCTGCCCGTATCGAAATCGCGTTATACAGAGGTAATACTAACGAGACTCAGGATAGGACACACATACACGACACACACACACCTTTTGTCTGGTGGCGATCCACCATTATGTGACAGATGTGGTGAAGCATTGACAGTCCTTCACATTTTAATTGAGTGCAAACAATTGGACACTGTAAGAAAACAACACTTTCCATTACCCTACCGACAACATATACCTTTACACCCTGCAATGTTCGTCGGTAGGGAACCGCTTTTTAGTCACAAATCATTGTTAGCGTTTTTAAAAGAAATTCATAGTTTTCATATCATATACCCGGGCATCCCGTAGCATGACCTCTGTTGCGCCTTTGGGTAGCGTGGTGCGGACTCGGGCCATCCGAGTCCCCGGAGAGGACGAGTAGAGAAGCCGGAGAAGGAGAAAAAATGTTTATATACAGTATTTACATGGTAGCGTGGTACAACATGAAAAGAGAATCACCCCCGAGCGCCTCTGCGCTAGCGTTTTTATACATCGTCCGCCTTCCCAAGATCCCTTGCAAAGAAAATTATGCGCAGGATACTCCAATGAGATCGTCGTCTTCCTCTCCGTCCCCGAAGAGGGAAAGCCAAACACCGCCTCCCTCTGAACCTAGGAAAGGGGCAAGGCATGCCCAGTTCGCTGTTTGGTGAGGGAGACCCCACGCGCCAGCGTGGCACCACAGTGAGATGACGTGGAATCCCATGCGCCAAGTCGCTCCTTGATGCCGCCAGGTTGACTCAAGCAATGCAGAATACCCCGTACAGCTGCTGGGTCGACGCTGCTTCGGAGTGTTGCTCTCGGCTGCTGACAAAAGCTTGGCCAACGACTTTTGTGTCAAGAGGAGCCGGCGACGTGGTTTTTCCCGATTGTCCGCGTCCGTCGCCGTCCCGGTGCAGGGTTGACTCATCAACAGCTGCCAGGTGCCAGCAGGCCGCGAAGACCACGTGGAACTTGGGCGAGGCACAACAGCACCCCCGCCGCCAGATGATACATCGGGAGGTCGAGTTGTTCCATGCAGCTCGGCCGGATCGATGTCGGCGACGTTCCGGCAAGGCTCTTGCTTTCTCGAAGGGCCTGGTCAAACTGGAATGCTCCAAGAGCTGGCCTCTGCGCACCGCTTCGGTGAAAAGTGGGTGACAAGCTCCAAGAAACGACCTTTGTCAGCCACACACAATGCGACAAGCACCGCGTGCACGCCACTCTCATCGCCAGGCCTCAGATTTTACAAAGCAAACATCTTATCTTAATAACTTAAGCTCAAGGAAACAATGTGCATACCAATCGGGACAAGTGTCCAGTAACTCTTTCATACGTAATTCCATTTGGAATCGAGATAACATTATAATCAAGCTAAACAAGCAAACTGTAGAGCTCGGGACAACGAGGGAGTCAGTGAAAATTTCTCTACGCCCTCACTGTAACACATTGGAATAAAAAAAAAGTACACATAAACTAGGTAAAGGTAAACAAAAAATCAAACAAACCTTCCGCGTCTTTTGACGAGTCAAAACGCTCGACTTAGGGCGTCTGCATTTGTATGAAGGCCACCTCTCTTGTAGCGCACCTCGAAATTGTGCTGCTGCAGTGCTATGCTCCATCTGAGCAAACGACCATTCTTAGGTGACATTTGGTGTAACCAGGTTAGTGGAGAGTGATCAGTTTCTATAATAAACTTAGAGCCAGCAACATAGCAGCCTAGTTTTTGTACGGCCCAAACAATGCAAGCACATTCTTTTTCCGAAGTGCTATAAGCCTCTTCCCTGCTGCTCAATTTGCGACTCAAATACAAAACCGGCCGCTCCTCTCCACTCTGGTCCGTCTGACATAGCACTGCTCCTAAACCGCGTTCGCTTGCATCACACTGAATAGTGAAAGGTTTTGCAAAATCCGGTGCCCTCAAGACGGGTTTCTCACTCAATGCGTGCTTCAGCTTCTGAAAAGCGTCTTCCTTCTTAGAGTCCCATTGAATGTTCACAGGTTCGGTCTTGCGTAAACTATCTGTCAAAGGGCTGGCAATCTCGGAGTAATTCGGGACGTAATGCTGATAGTAACCTGTGAGGCCGAGGAATGCTCTCATCTCGGTCTTAGTGCTGGGACGACGATAACCGACCACCGCGGCTACCTTGAGTTCGGACGGTCGACGACGCCCATTTCCTACAATGTGCCCTAAATAGCTTACTTCAGCACAGCCCAAATGACATTTCTCTCTCTTTACCGTAAGACCTGCATTTTTGATCCGTTCCAAAACCATCCGAAGGTGTTCAACATGGTCTTCCCATTTGTCCGAAAATATCGCCACATCGTCTAGGTAAGGCAGCGCAAATTTCTCGAGCCCGTGGAGAACCTTATCCATCAGGCGGCTGAAACAATACGGCGCGTTCTTGAGCCCAAAGCTCATCATCAAAGGACGAAAAGTGCCCAGGGGTGAGATAAAAGCAGCGTATCGACTCGCGCGCTCTGTCAAAGGGACCTGCCAATACCCCCTAACAAGGTCTAACGTAGAAATGTATTTCGCCTTAGACACTGTCTCTACCCTCTCTTCAATGTTAGGAATAGGGTAAGTCTGGTCGACTGTTACAGAGTTCAAGCGGCGATAGTCCACGCATGGCCTTGGATCACGGCCCAGAATCTCAACCAAAATCAAAGGCGAGGTGAAATCACTGTCTGCTTCGATGATAACACCTAGGTCGATCATGCGGCGAATTTCGGCCTCTAGTATCTCTCTCTGTCTAGGTGACACCCGATACGGCTTACAGCTGATCGGCTTGTTAACCGTCAGCTCAATGTCGTGCTTAATCACATCCGTTTTGCCTGGCTTCTCGGAGAAAACGGTAGCGAATTCCTGTACTAAAAGCTCTAAATCTTCCTTTTGAGCCTTACTTAGGGTGTTCCCTGTGTCTACCCTATCTGACAATGTGCTGCTGACCGTGCCATCGGAAAGACAAAGGATTTCCGCGCCCTCATCCTCAGGAACATTGAGTGCAAGGTTTACTACTGCTTTTCGTCGCATGTAGGGTTTCATTAGGTTACTGTGATACACTTTGGGGCATTTCCGGCCCCACTTTACCTCGTAGTTGGTGTCTGAAAGCACTGACATCACTGTCGCTGGTCCCTCCCATTGTACGTCCAGCTTGTTTTTTCTTGAAGGGCACAACAGCATCACCTCATCGCCCACTCTAAAGACTCGCTTTCGAGCTGACTTATCGTAACGGGCCTTGGAAAGCGCCTGTGCTGCGCGCATGTTGCTCTCCACCACTTCGCGTGTAGTCCCCAGTCGCCCCAATAAATCCAGTACATAGGAAACCACATTAGGGTCCTCCCCATATCCAGTCCATGACTCTCGTATCAAGTGCAGCGGACCTCTCAAGTTCCTGCCGTAGACAAGTTCAGCCGGGCTAAAACCCGTACTCTCGTGTGGGGCCGACCTCAGAGAAAACATCGCAGCTGGTATACACCCCTCCCAGTCACTTTTATGCTCAAAGCACAAAGCTCGCAAAACGCGTTTCATGACCGAGTGCATGCGTTCCACAGGGTTCGACTGTGGATGGTGAATAGAGCTATGCGCTATTTTTATCCCGCAGCGTTCTAGGAATGTAGTCGTAAGGCAGCTTGTGAACACACTTCCGTTGTCACACTGTATCTCCGAGGGAAAACCCACCCGAGAAAAAATAGACAACAATGCGTCCACCACGCATACTGAACTCAACTCTTTCAGTGCGATTGCCTCCGGGAACTTGGTGGCAACGCACAGCGCGGTCAGGACGTACCGATATCCTGATTTAGATGGAGGCAGAGGCCCCACGATGTCAATCACGAGCCGACGGAAGGGTTCTGTGATTATTGGCACTAGTTTCATTGGTGCCTTCCATTTGTCTGTTGATTTTCCTATCCGCTGACAAGTGTCGCATTCACGGACAAACATCTCTACATCCTTCCAGCACCCGGGCCAGTAGAACTCCTGAGCCAGCTTAGCTTTCGTTTTCTTTATACCTAAGTGGCCCGCCCATGCGTTGCTGTGGGCCAGGTCGAGAATGTTCCGCCGGTATTTTAGTGGAACTACCACTTGGTTGTAGACCCGCCCTTTAGCGTTCTCATACCTGCGATGCAACACCTCGTTTTGGGTGTAGAACGAAACGTTCTTCCTAGAGTTACCTTCCTTATGTATGGCATCTAGCAGCATAGAGAGTGCGAGATCCGCCTTTTGATCGACCACTAGCGTTGCACGGTCGGTTCTGGCTAGCTGACACCAACTAGTGGACGCGGGTGTTAACACCGAGCCTGTCACTAAGTCCTCGTTTTCGGGCGTTAGAGATATTTCCTCGCTGTTGTCGACCATAGCCCCAGTTTCCGTCTCGACAACTCGCATGGCAGACTCATTTTCCGTAGTAACTACCTCAGGTTTTCCTACACTGCCCCCGGACGTCTGCTCCCCAGAGGGTGAGCTGCTCAGCTGTTGCGTCAGCTCGCGCGCCTTCGAACGGGTAAGGGCCATGCAAGCTATTTCGGTGGCAAATGATTTTCCACGTGTTTTTAACATTTCCTCAGACTTATTTGAAAATAGGTAAGGGAAGTGCTCCGGAAGGTTGGCTGAAATTGCTGCTTCCGTACACAATTGGCCGAAAGGGCCCTCGATTACAACCCTCGCTATCGGTAGGCAGACGCTTTGTTTTTCTGCCACTTGCCGAATCCAGGCACACTCTCCTATATAGTCTTCGGAAGATACGCAACTTGGATGCGCTACATCCATTGTGGCCGCCGAGTCCCTCAATACCCTACACATTCGGCCGTTCACTGAGAGTGTCCTCATGTAAGGCTTCAACAGCTTTAAGCTATCCTCTGACTCCTGAATTGTGGCAAATGCCATGTGCTTCTTACAGCTCCTGGCCATGTGGCCCTTTTCTCCGCAGCTGTAGCAAACAACTGGCTTCCGCGCTTCTAACGCATGCGCTATGTCACCAGGCGCCTTTGAACCTGATGAAGGTGCCGCCTTAGTCCCCTCACTGTCCTTTCCCTGCTGACTGTCTAATAACTTGGAATTCTCGGGTTTCCAGTTATTTCTTGCAAACCTCTTGCGTCCCTGGTTTCCCGACCAGCTTTCTACCTTTTCACTTTTTTCCGAAGTTCGTGGTGTACTGCGGAGACTACGGCGTGAGCAGTAATCTTCGGCGAGTTCTGCTGCCCTGTTCATGTCTACGTCTTTCATCCTATCCTGCACCCAAAGCCTTACCTCCTCGGGAATTCCCCGGTAAAACTGCTCAAGTACCATCAACTCAATGACCTTGTCAGGGTTGCCATAGACTTGCGCGCTTTTGAGCCACTCTTCAAAGTTGGCTCTAATTTGGTAGGCATAGTCTGAATGAGATTCGTTGCCCCTCTTAGAGTGCCTGAACCGCAGGCGGAAAGCCTCTGTCGATAGGCGATATTTTCGTAGCAATGCAGCCTTTACCCTGTCATACACCTCGGAGTCCTCTTTATTCATTCTTGCGATAACATCGGATACTTCGCCTGGTAGTACGCATATCAGTTTTTGTGGCCAAGTCTCCCTACTAAACCCTGCATTTTCGCATGCTCGCTCAAAATGCACGAGGTATAATGCAATGTCGTCACCCGCCTTGAAGGTGTGGATTAGATCCTTTATCTTTGATTCTCCACCCCCTGAATTTCGATTTCCCACGGACATACGAAGCTCAAGTTCTTTCAGACGGATTTCATGTTCTTTATTCTCGCGATCCCTCCTTATTTCCTCCTCTCTCTGTTCACGGGCTAAGCGCTCACGCTCCTCTTTCTTTGCCAAAATGGTTTCTCTGGCCTCAATGGCCTCTTCTAAACTCACTTCCTCTTTTCCCAAGTGCTCCAAAATTTGTTGTTTTCTTTTAACCGAGCCGACCGAAATATTCAGCTCCTGACAAATTTCGAGGAGTTCTTGGACCTTAAACTTCTCCATCTTAGATATGCACACCGTTTCTCTTCTAAGGTAATTTTGCCCACGAGCCACCCAATTCTTGGTCTGTGAATCAAAATTTACCAAAATCACCCTACCACGTTACCGACCATCTGCGCTAACGAGTCTGGCGAAAAGAAGAGCAAACACGCGGCACTCACCACTTCAATGCAGCCGACGCAGGCGAATCCCATAAGCTGCCAGCCACTGTTGCGCCATTGGGTAGCGTGGTGCGGACTCGGGCCATCCGAGTCCCCGGAGAGGACGAGTAGAGAAGCCGGAGAAGGAGAAAAAATGTTTATATACAGTATTTACATGGTAGCGTGGTACAACATGAAAAGAGAATCACCCCCGAGCGCCTCTGCGCTAGCGTTTTTATACATCGTCCGCCTTCCCAAGATCCCTTGCAAAGAAAATTATGCGCAGGATACTCCAATGAGATCGTCGTCTTCCTCTCCGTCCCCGAAGAGGGAAAGCCAAACACCGCCTCCCTCTGAACCTAGGAAAGGGGCAAGGCATGCCCAGTTCGCTGTTTGGTGAGGGAGACCCCACGCGCCAGCGTGGCACCACAGTGAGATGACGTGGAATCCCATGCGCAAAGTCGCTCCTTGATGCCGCCAGGTTGACTCAAGCAATGCAGAATACCCCGTACAGCTGCTGGGTCGACGCTGCTTCGGAGTGTTGCTCTCGGCTGCTGACAAAAGCTTGGCCAACGACTTTTGTGTCAAGAGGAGCCGGCGACGTGGTTTTTCCCGATTGTCCGCGTCCGTCGCCGTCCCGGTGCAGGGTTGACTCATCAACAGCTGCCAGGTGCCAGCAGGCCGCGAAGACCACGTGGAACTTGGGCGAGGCACAACACCTCTCCAGAGAGGTTTTTGCTACGGTGGTTACACAAGAAAGCACTTGCCTCAGGGCCCTTGGACGCAAGGGTATTAACGAGTGAGGCACTTGTGCTAATGCCATACATATCCACCATCGTCTTTTATTATCACCAACTTTTGTCATCTATTCACACCACACACCTTTCACGGCATGGTCATGATTTTATTACTTGTATGTTTTTACCCGCCTTACCGCGAGGAATTTTATGGCCCTCATACAGCCGCTTATCGCAATCATTGTCCATTTTTTTAGTAAGATGAACTGGCGCTCTTTGGCCGTGAAATGGCCCTTGCGCCATAAAACATCAAACATCATCATGTAGCACAGAAAGAGGGCTATCTTTGATAGCTTCGTGTTTCGCGCTCACTGTGAACTGCTGTGAGCCACTGCAGTGGGCACATATAGTGCTTGAGAGCTGTATCCGCAGTTCTTCGGCGTACATCACATCGCCATTATTTATGCATGCGCGTGCGTATGTGTGGAAACGGAGTGCGCGGTAGCTCTTACGTTATTTTACTACCAAATACGCGACCTTACGAGTCTCTGCGGCGGCGGGCTTCTAGATAATGTCTTCGTCGAAATCTCTCCGGTATATCCCTGTCCTCGGTGTGTTCATCTGGTGGGGGGAGGTGGGGGATGTATCTGTTTGACTGCAGGAAGGGCCATTGGGCGATTACTTAGGGATTCTGGCGGCGCTTCATCATCAGACGCTGGATTGTTACCCTAATCTGCTCGAATGTAGGCTCTCGAGAACTAATCACCCTTCCTAGGGTATCTCGCAACCGGGTGCATGCACTTACGCCGCCCGTGCGCGAAGGAGGCGTTCGTCGCGCTGTTGCCTTGTTTGCTCTCGGGCTCGCCGGTCGCGTGGGATGGTGCCGCGTTCAGTTGAACACTGCTCTCTCTCGCTCCCTCCTCGCTCTCTGGCTCGCAAGCTTTCCGCGCCCTTGCCTCCCCCGCCGAGCTATCGTCGCCGAAGTTCTTCCCGGATGACGTTCGTACTGCTGGGAAGCTTTCGTGCGTTATCTCGACCCTGCCACCTCCGCCGCGCCGTTATGTGTCGAGTATGGGCTGAGCAGGTGTGGGCCCGATCCGACGCTGCCGCACATTGGGGGCTGGTTTATCACGTGCGCGACTATATGTTCTTCCAACAAACTAGTCTTCATTGTTCTCGCGCGCTAATGACTTATATACGTAAAGTTAGCGTGTGCGAAAAAAAAAAAAGCTGGATCAACTGCGCGTTACATAATTAGGTGGTTTAGGCAAAGAAAAGTTACGTGGATTATGCGCGTGCCCCATCATCGTGCTTTAAAAAAATAATATATATTCCGCATATGGAACATCTGTTTCTGACTTTGCCTTCTTAAGTCTTTGTTATATATAACTATCTCTAGAGTTGTTCGAATATGGTCGAAAATGAAGCTCTGTAGGGGGGGGGGGGGGGAGCGTTGTGGGACAGTCTTCCAGCCCAGTCACGAAAATAACCGAGGTAGAAATGCAGTGGTAGAGACGACGCGAAATACAACGGCGTGCAGCTGCAAGACAAAGCCGTTCAGCCCTTGTGCCTCGCTCGCCAACGTTAATAGCTATGTAGTGTGCATTGTGCCACATTGCGGCATCAGCGCCGCCGTTTTGCCGTATACAGCGGCTGCGGTTCGTCCTCGACGTTTAATCCTAGTGGACCGCAGCGCCCGCTGCCCGCGACACTTCGGGACGATCAATCGCAGCCTCACATCTGCCACCGCGGTCGTGTTCTCGAGACTGATCGATCGGCGCGCTTTCGTGTCCTAATCGCGTTCCGGCGCCACGGCGCTCAAGGCCCATCCCTCCGCTGCCCAGCGGCTTGCCACCACTGCAAGCTCGGCCGTGTCCATATTTCAGGCACGCGAGACGGACTCGTCACGCTGACGCGGTTCCGACTCCATCTCGGCAATGTATATGGGTAGCTTATGGATCGCCGTTTCGGTCTCCACGTGTGTATGGTCCAGCAGTCGCCAGAAAGGGGCACATGTTGTACCCGTGCACATGTTGTACCACGCGTCCTTGTGTATAACACAATACCGTTCGATTTCGTGTACCCCTCGTACACCCTGCAGTGTAATGAGAAATCGCTCGAGAGGCCATGTTGCTGGGGTACTCGTTTCGACATGCTGACTTGTCTTCGTCAAGGCAGGGACAGCTTTCCTTTGCAGCGTGTGCGCCTTGCTCAAGCTCACAACTTTCCCGAAGTTGTCTTGTTTGGATTGCATACCAGTGGTACAGTCTGTTAAACGTTAAAGCGAGATTACTCGCTGTAGTAGAGCATTTACGGCGCTGTACGATTCAAGAGACACGACAATGCCAAGTTGTACACGTCAGTTCATCGGTTGTTTGTATATTGTGACCTCGCGGGACTACCGCTCTTCGCTGGAAATTTCAAACAAATGTTTTTGAGGATTCTCACGCGCACCGGGGATGTTGTGAGGAGCATGGAGTATGGGAAAGAACTGAGATGACTGAAACGTGGAGGGGGCGACGGAGAGGAGCGTTAAATGACATCGTTGTCTCATGCACTGTGTGTAATAAGGAAATTTTTGTTTGTTTTTTCTTATATACATATGCATCGTACAGAGTGGGCAGATAGAAACGTATTCCGCAGTACAGGTATCGAAATACATGTACGTGCATACAGACAGAACGGGGCATATCATAAATACCTTTGCAAGAAGGCGGGAAAAGAGTTGCGAATTACCGGTACAGGCACAGAGACACAGGAATGCAAACTTTAGGCTACCTATTTTTTTATGATTACAGGGATGCTGATGCTCCTCAAAGACATTCATTTGATGCAGAATAATGTGATTAATGTTTCACCTCAATGAAACTTGGAAGTAAAGCATTGCTCGAATCACTGTGAACATCAGTGCAATGAAGTAATAAAAAGTATACATTCTTTCTACACACGAGGTTCGTATTGCTGAGATGGTTGTTTCGTTATACTGCATTTGAACAACGGGAGCTTTTCAACTAGGCTGTTATTTAGACCTCAGTTTTGCCTTGACACAAGACTTGCGAAATGGCTTGCCGCCAGAAAACAATTTAGATGGCGGCACCTGCCATGAGAGACACCACGACTCTAGTCAGCAGAACATGACAATACTGCCTCTGCAACTCTGCCGTCACAGCATCGTCGGGGGCTTTATGATATGGGGCCATTCTGTGCGAGGGAGCAACCCTTGGCCGACCCCACTGTAAATACGACCAGAGGTGTGCCTCATCCCCCGTGCGGTTTTGTTGAGGTGACCTCCGAAGTGGGAGACAGTTACGACGCCGCACTTATTTCTTCACTTTTTTAAAATTTAAAACCACTCTTCAGGTATGCCTGTGCTTGGCTTAACTGCAAGGTCTTCCTTTCCCTCTTAGAAATGTGTCAGGTCATTTCCGTAAAAAAAAAAGAAAGAAGAGAAAAGCGAGGTACCCGTTTCCTGCAACCTATCGCGATATAATCGATGCATCTTAAATTTGTTTCACTATTCAGATAGAAATACATTTAGCAAACGTATATCTCGATACGGAAATGCAGATATTCGAAAATATCGCCTATGTATTATCGCGATACTCTTATATAGCGACACTTGCCCAGCCCTGGTATACCGCCTTGCTAACCTGTGTGACTTCTTCGGAACTGGTCGTGTGTGTGTGATCCTGTGACAGTATCGCGAGTGCATGCATCGGACGATCTTTCGACGTTTGCTGCAGGCTTTGCACGTTGCCCGCTCTCGCTCTGCGGCTTTTCGTTTTCCTTGCCTGTGTCGCGGAACTCTGGCAGTATATAGTGCACACCGCTCAGTGTAGTCAAACGAGGTTCTGCAGTGCATAACTTGTAGTCGTTCGCCGTGTGCTGTGGGGCTTTGTGATGAAGAGACCTTTGTGGTAACACCTTGGAAATTAAGATCTGCCTGAGATTTTTGCGCAAAAATTGCGGCTAACGCTTGGAACCGTTGCCAATTGTGTGTGCCTTTGTTGTGGTTGTGTCATTCTGTCAAACGCCTCAGACACTGCCGGAACTTAGAGAGAAGACCTTATACGAAAGGTATATAAAATAATTTTGGCTGTTTGGTTGGCTTCACTCCGCCTGAAAATTGGTACGTATGTGTTCTTATATTCCGCCCGCCAAAGTATGTACTTTACACTGAGATTATTTTCCATCCGTGTATGCGCCTTGCGCTACCTGGTTATATTATTATACTTATATAGGCATCATAATTGTCCTTCGGCGGGGCCACTCATTTGAGAAACTATTACGAGGATACCTTGTCGTCACGTAGGGTCATGGTGTGAGCTGCCTTACTGGCATCTGTGAGCTGACTTGCAAAGCTTCGTCCATGGCACGAAAACAAAGAAGTCGCAGAGTATAACGGGTGCTTCGGGCAGCGCGGTTAGAAGACAGAAGACTTCGTATCAATCGAAAAGACTTGTATCGCGCGACGCGCACGCTTTGATATACTCTGTGACGTGTGGGCTCATTGCTTGCTTACGTGTTTAATGCCGCACTTGAGCTTTGCAAGCCTCTTCGTACAACTCTGACTCGTCTGAAACGCTCCAGTGCTGTGATGTGACTCACAGTGAGAGTGAAAAGCGAGTGCTCTGCTAACTTCGCCGGCAGCTGCGAACGTCACACGTGCCTCGACGGGTCGTGCATTCCGTTACGCTGCCTGACTTTCAACTTGAAGAGAGTGTGTTGTTCCGAGAACGGAGAGAGAGAGAGCATTTGGGGAAAAGCTGAGCAGATGCTTATCCTCGTGCTGAGCCGCCATTCTTCTCTTGCCCCTTTTCGGTCGTCGGGCAAGTTTGTGGAAAACGATGTAGTAACGCCCAGTGCAGTCGTTTCCATATAGATACACGGGGTGACGCGATAAGTAAGAGGCAGGAAGGGGAAGCCGTTTTTGTTCGTTGCATCTGACAATTTTTGTCAGACCGCGCGCGGAAATTGGCATTCAACTTTGTCTAACGAAGAGCTCGCACACTGTGCATTGGCTTCGAAGCCATTGTGCCCTGTTGGCCTATACGGTATCGTGTATACTATTCGAAATACGCCGGGATCACGTTAAAGAACCCCAGGTGGTCGAAATTTCCGGAGCCCTCCACTACGGCGTCTCTCATAATCATATGGTGGTTTCGGGACGGTAAACCCTACAATTCATTCAAATACGCCGGGGCACCAACATTGGCGGCGTGAAGCCTGCGGCGACACGGAGCAAGCGGAATAGTGTTTCGCATTTCGTGGTATACAGTATGTATGCCCTGCGACACTTACTCGTTCTGATTGTGCACGTGTCCTCGCGACATAACGCTTATGGCTGTTCATCTGCCTGTCTCGCCGCTCCATTCGCTCCTCCTTTCCCTTGTGTGCGCGCGCAACGGTGTAAGAGAGAGCACCTAACTATTCAAAAAGTGTCATATCGGCTTATAAGACTCCGAGGAACCACGCAGGTAATTTTTCATTTGTCTGAAGCCCCTGGCGGTGAATTGCGCGTTCTATATACTGTGTATAACGGGATCGCTGTCGAGATGTTAACCGTATAACGTTCGAAAAGGTACTGCATACGCTCCCCACATAATCTATGCACGACGAACGCTCGCTTTTAGTCTCATCACGTGCCGCGGAGTGCCATTCTGCGCGGCTGCGTGCTGCTGCTGCTACGGCTGCTGCACTGCCACTACTGCTGCTGCTTTTGCCGATACTGCCGCCGATGCTGTTTGCCGTGCGCTGTCAACGAGCGCGCTGTGTGTGGCTTAGCTGTTGTGAGAGCGCGGGGAGACTCTTCTCCGGAAGTGGCCCGTTACGCGTCGATGGCGCACTTCCGTTCGGACGCGAGCTGCATGGCTGGCTCCGCGTTGCGCGTGTGTTGGTGGCCTTCCTGCAGGCTGTCTTGTCGCCCTCGCCGGCATTGAGTCCGACTGTTTGTCCTGTCCTCCCCTCTGTCTTTTTCTTTCTTTCTCTTTTCTGCTCAATATAGAGATTCGTTTGCGATACTGCGCCCTGTTCTCCCCGCCTTTTTATTTCCTCTTTATTTGTACAGGTTTCCAGGGCCCGGTGTTCTCACGTGCGAGGTGAAAAGCGGCTTTCGTGACACGTTTTTGCGGCCGAGCTACAGCTGCGCAAATGGGCGTGCTTTGCCTATATGCGCACCCGCGGTTTGACCACAGAGAGAGAACTCGTCACGAACTTCGTGAACCGCCGAATAAAAGGCTCTTTAGAGCATTTCGTATAGGGGATAGAATTTGGAGTCATAGTTATGGGGGAACCTCGTGGAATTGAGAAGAGCATATCTCTGAGGTGGCATACAATGCAGTTGTGCGCTATTTAGCCACAGCTGAACAGCATTTACTGCCTGTCTGGTTGGTTCGTCTTATAGCTGTACGTCCAACTCGTGTATTGCTTAATACCTGTCGTTTAGCTACCTGAGTAGAATGGGTATGGCAGTACGCTCATTTTCCCCACTATTCGCCCTTGTTGCTTTAGATGTTACTTTCTTTCTTCCTTGGCTCTATATAAATAGAAAAAAATCATGTGCTTCGTAATAATACAACAAGTTTCGTGCGCATGCATGCATAACGATTCCGAATCACTGAATCTATTCGACGCAATATGTAGTGGAAGATTAACGGCAGAAGTCACGTTCGAATCCATTTAAAGACACAAGGAGGAAGTTTAGGCAAATTCGCGTGATACCCCATAACGTGTAACTCGTACAGTGTGTACCCATGGTGGCTCAAGCGACCGACATGCTTGCATACTTTCGGCAAGGTTCCCCGACTGGTTTTTGTACGGAACACTGCGCAGTCTCCGTCAATTTTGCAGCGTGTGTGGTAGCCAATCGATTTCTTATAAGTAGATCGAGTAAATGATACGCTTGTATTTGTCTTTTATTTGGAACTTGATTTCGTCCTTGTTATCGATCGCTAACACTATACCACCGAGTCCTCCTATAAAAGTGGTTTTCTGTGTGACAGTCCTTTCACACTCGAGCCCGGAAACGATTACCTCCGCTTTCAAAGAAACTTTCGCATTCAAGCTTCAGCAGTGATATCGCCGTGAAGAGGCAACCCAATCGATCTCAGGCAGCGCCCCCCCCCCTCCTCCACCCTCAGTGATTAGCGTTTCGAGATAGCAAGCACGTCCCGTACATTTTACCTTTTGTCCATTGTCCAGCTCTTGAATACATGCGTGCTGCTTGTAAGGGCTATTACAGATACGTTTCTTTCTCGCGCCTTGGGAAACGTGCGTAAGAATTGCCGCTCTCATCTCCTTCCCTCCCGCTCGTCATGAGTTCATTCTCCTCCTGGGAATTCAGGCCAGACGACGACGTGCGTGAGCCACTCCCGCCTGTTCTTGCGGAGAGAACGAGCGTGTAAGATCTTTAGGGTAGAGTGCGTTCACCGGCGATATGTTTTCATTAGCATTTGCTCTGTGTGCGTTGCTCGTACGTTTGTCCATTGCTTGTTTGCTTTCTTTCTTTCGTTCTTTCTTTGACTACTCGTTTATTTGTTGCGTGCAAAAGGAGACGTGTCTTTCCGTTTAGTGGATTTTCGCCACTTAACGCAAAGATGAGACTTATGTGCTGTGCATGCATCACGCCCCGACCTGGCTGTGGTCTTGCGGTGGGAAGTGCTTATCAAAATGAACTCACGTTTTTCTGTAGTGTTCGAAATATCGAAAACGTGTATCGAAAACGGAGTCCCCTGTCTACGAACGAAATGTGTTGTTTATTCATGTTTCCCGGGTTACGAGCTTAAGATATTACACAACAGGGTAAAAACTCGCATTTTAAGGGCGTGTTACGGGATTTTCACCTCCATCTTCTCGGGCCGCAATGCCGGAGTCTAACAGTGGCTCGACGACGCATATATAAAACGAGCCAGCGTGCATATGGACGAATATTGTCACGACTAAAAGCCGACAGGATTACAGTGGCTCGACCACGCATATTTGAAACGAGCCAGCGTGTATATGGGCGAATATTGTCATGACTAAAAGCCGGCAGGATTACAGAGCACAATGAGGCGACGACCACAAGAAGCAACCCTGGTTCCTCCGAAGAAGACGACATTGAGACGTCTGCTCTTTTGATCTATCAATAGTGACCTTGATTTTCGTTTTTGCACCGTGGTCCTGTGTTCTGTTATCTTCCGCGTTGCGACATTGCAGCCTCTTTACTTCAGATTGCGCAGTCGAGTGCTTGCTTGTATTTGCTGGTCTCGCGGAATTGAAGGGCAATTTATTTCTGAGTTGGTCGAACCCACTGAAGAAAAAAAATCCCGGCGGATGTATAGACATTCCGGCTAGGCGCATTTACACGAAGTCATGGGATAATTGCGATTGCATATGATGGCGAGGTCGACGTAATATATAGGAGCACACACACACACACACACACACACAAAGCAAACAATCACACATAATTAGCAGAAATAAGACGACCTTTATTTTATACTAAACGGTCATACTGCGTTCCACTGCACTTCTGCGAAGCTCAACGTTCACTCTTACCGTGAGAGTATAATGACATACGTGCTCGGTATAAGCCAGAAAAGACGTGAAGTCGGAGAGACAGAAATGTGTTGACTCATTGCTCACGTTTACCGCGGCGTCATCAATAATTTAATAGTAAACAAGAACCACCGTCATTCTTTGCCGCAGTGCCTCGCCTCTGTAGCGACAAATTTAGGAAGTTCACTGTTGTAGGGGAGAGCGAGAGAGAGAGCTTTGTCTATAATCTACTCCAAGGAAGGGGTCGACAGCCTTTTGAAGCGGAAGGCCGAGTTGCACGAAGCCGACTTGGCGGTGAAGGGGTGGGTCGAGTGGCTTTGTAGGAAAAAAAGATCGATTTCGGCGAATCGTCAGTAATGTACAAAACTGGGATGGAATTTTCAGCACGCATGCCATTAGGCAGTAGTTACAAACGTAGGTTACAGGCGAAAACCCCATTCGAGGTCGAAGCTGCCGTCTCGGCCTACAGATAAGAAGTGACGAGGGTATGGAGGGGGAAGGGTCGGGCACGGGAGCCGCGTAAAACTGTTTTTCGGGCCGCAGATTGCAGGTACCGACTAGAAGAAAAAAAAAAAAGAAGAGTAACTTGACTTTTTTTTTTGAAGAGTTCTAGTTTGCCACAAGTTTGATTTTGTTAAAATAGGTGCGTCAACTCTCCTTGGGTGTTAATATACTCTCTTCTGAGAGTCTCGTGACCAACAAGAGAGTTTAAAGAACCATGTTCGTGACAGTTCAGGACTCCCCGAAATGAGTCACACATATGCTCTCTATCTCTCTCTTGAATGCATATGTAGTAACGCCTCTACGAGCGAACCAAAGTATACCTTTCACGGAATTGTTTGTCAGTTTCAGGTTTCATGCATAGTTTTACTCCTGGTGGAACCCGTTTAAAAAGGCGCCACTGGGCCTTAAATTAATACCCAAATAATACTAAACGTCTCTGGCAGCGCACGTCTGGCCTTGCGTAACTGCACTCCATCAGGGATCACCATCGAAAGCTTATTATACTCGCGCCCTTCAACCGGTGTCGATCGCCGTGCTGCTTTGAACTTTTCTCGTATCCCGCAGCGGTCGATCCCATAGCGGTTCTTGCGTTGCTCTCGCCACTCCGACCCACCATTAGCGTGCAGACACAGTGCTTAAGACGGCGTGCTTAACGAGAAACGGTGACTCGACGCATACGTCTCCGTCTTTCATTTTCTTACTCGGCTCTTCGCCGGGCGCTTCTTTAATACCGATCGAACCAGGAGCGCGTCGCATTTGCATTAGAATATCGCCTGCTTGCGCCGGACGGATCAAAGCGAAGTAAAGAACACTTTCTTTTTTTTTAATCTTTAAGCTGTCTTATACGCATGGTCAAGCACCGAGATTAATAATTAGACGTCGTCGTTAGCCTCATCTCACCCGTCGGGACGTATAATGACGTCTGGCGATAACAACTCGGCTTGCTAATCGCGAAGCAGCAGCCTCGGAGATAAGTCATTATCTCATTAATTACTGGACGCATATATGCTTATTTCATAGTAGCGCGTATAATATCCGAATACGCACGTGCATTCCGTCACTCTGGTGAGTGCCTCCTCTACTAAAAGAAAAAAAAAAGTGTATCTGCAAGCGACCCTTTGGCGTGCCGAAATCGCCAGTCATTTAGTCTCCTTCGTGTATGTGAATCGTTTCACTGCGTCTCGTAAGATGCCTATGTAGGGATGAGTCACTCGTCCCAGCTGTGTCGTATACGGGGCGATCGATTCTCTGCAGAGAACGGCGTTGCGCATAATGTAAGCCGCCCGCTCTGTTTTTTTTCCGTCTTCAAGATTTACCCCGCTTTTACTTTTTTTTTCATCTTCGTGTTATTCTTTTTATCGAAGTATGGGTCGACGTTTTATGACCGCTTATCCACCCCCCCCCCCCCCCCCACACCTCTGCTTTACAAACGTCGCTGTCTGGGAATAATAATAATAAAATAATAATAAAAAAGCTGAAAGATGGTATTCCCGCAGACACCATAATTACCCGGACGCGTACTCAGACGAGCGCGGGGCTCCGTCGCTAAAAAGAAAAAAAATATAAATAAATGAGAGAGAAAGAGAGAAGTAAGGTTGAAACCGCGTGCCCGTGCGCGCTGTCCTCGTCGCTGCTCAAGTGTTGTGCTTGCCTTAAATCTCCGCCGCGTAACAGCGTCTGTAGATCGCGTTCCTGCGGACTCTGGGTGTTTGCCGAGCGGTGTAAAAAAAAAAAAAAGTGAAACCGGAGACATTCCGCGCGCGCGCTTTGTGAGCTTTGCTGGAATTTTTTCCGCTCCTCTCCGTTTGTGTGTCTTCGTGAACACGAGTGCTTTTCTTCTCTATATCGCGTGCCCCGGTACATTATCCGCTAAAATGCAGCTCATTAGGCCTCGTCTATGACGTCACCAGCAGCAGTAATCGTCTTGGGATGCGAACGGCGTTGATCGTGTTCAATTTTTTTCTTCTCCTCCTGCTTTTTGCGCTGTGCACTTCGTTAAGGGGACGTGCAATGGAGTTTATGTGCAAGTGACAGTGTCTGTCTGCTAACGATGGAGGTGCATTCTATATCAGGATTCGCTTCGAAGAGAGCTGCACCGGTTGCAGCGTTTGGAGGGATACGTGTATCGGATCTTTGGGAGAGGATTTCGTCCTGCAATGGACATAAACATAAACGTTTGTTGTTGTTCTTGTTGATGATGATGATGACGTCGTCGTCGACGACGATTATGATGGCGATGGTGATGCACACCGTCATGGGGGCGAGTGAAATACCATAGGTTATAGTACCATCAATTTCTTGTTTGGCTGTGGCAATCGATCAGATCACAAAGCTTCATATTTGGATAGTTTTCCGCACACACAGAAATGTCGCCGCTGTGCACGATATTCGAGATTTGGCTGGTTGTATACGTATTTGTTATGATTCCCAGCTGGCAGTGCCAGACTTTTTGTTTTTATCAAAACAGCAATTTGTCATAAACGTTGCTTTTAGCCAACGTACCCCCCCCCCCCCCCCCTGATCAATGATGCTGCTCATCATTGAGACTGCATATGATGTTGATACTCTGTCCCTTTTGAACGTTTAGAGTGGGTGTGCGAAGGAAACTAAGGTAACGCAACTTGCCATCGAAAACTATATTGCGCAACTATATACCTTCTTTCCTCTCCTCCACCCTAACCCTCCGTCTACCGTATAATTAGGCATGTAGACAGTCTTTTGCCTGCCGTTCCTTACATTCGCACACATTTGGAAGCGTAAAGGGGAAGTCAGTGACCGTAATAGTCGCAAGGCCGTTCAGCTGTCACTCCATAGCCTTCTTGCCTCGATCTGCTTATTATCCACGACCTTTCTGCTGACGCTTGGAATTGGAAAACAATAAGCGTCCATCAGCTCGTGCAGACGGTTCTTGTAAAGAACTGTCGCAGCCTGTCTGGCATCTCGCTATGGCGCCATCGAAAAATGTCTAGCCCGCCTCTTCTCCCAGTGCCCCTGCGAGGCCGGGGTTATTGTGCTTTCGCCAACAAGTCGACGAGCAGATTATTCTTGTGTTATAAGGTTTCCTCCTGTGTATTTTTTCGCCACGTGGAACAATTACTGAAGGTAGCAAATGAGAGTGGCAGGTCGTTAGCATCGCAGAATCTTTGAGAGAAAGAGAGCGTATACAGAATAGGCATATCCGACAAAAGCTGCTGCAGCTTACTCCTATGTGTGCATAATGCAGTAATCGCTCTCCCGAATCTCGTGTAATTCAAATTATATTGACTATAGCCTACGGGTGGTCTGTGTAGGCTTGAGGTATTACGCATTTTTGTGTGATGTGAGATGCGGTCCAAAATTTTTTGGAACTCTGGGTGTCCTTGGTGCCAACGTTTCCGCAAGTCGTCCATGTCTTCTTCGAAGCAGCAGCGACTCCGAGGTATATATTCCAAAGTTTTTGCTGCCTTTTTCGTCTCTTCAGGGATCTGTCTTTCCCGGAACTTCTTGGTTGTGGTCTGGTGGCGCTATTACTCCGCGGTTTAATGTTTGATGAAGGGGTATTATTTATATATATCTAGTATAATCGATGAATGCGTAATATTTATATATATTGTAAAAATTTATTGGATTTCATCTTCCTCATCTGTCAATAACCATCATGAGTCTTCGCGTCGTGCCTTTTCGTCATTGGCGCCATCTTGCTGTTGCTTGAATAAAGCGTCAGCTGAACCGTGGTATTTCAATATCTAGTATACAAGACTGCGTGGGAGGAGGGCGGGGGGGGGGGGCAGGAAGAAAGCATGGACTCGAAAGTCACGTGACTATGCGATGCGGCGGTGCCGTCTCGGAGTTCCTCCCATTGTCTCTCGTGAGCCCCGTGACGAGTGGTTCCCATTGTCTGCCGATTCGAAATGCGTTCGATCGTTTTGGAGCCGCGAGACCGGCAGCCATCTGGCCGTGGTTGACGACTTCCGACGTTCTCGCCAACGCTTCGGGTGCTGCCAAGTGCGAAAGAGCCGCGTTTTTACGGTCGCTTCTGGCCTATAACTGTGGAAGATGTACAGCTTCCTTATCTTTTTTTTTTGTTTGCCGGCCGGCCACGATCGACTTTGTTCCCGCCATGCGATGCAACGTTGTGGACTATACCAGCGTGCGTTAGGTTATTCACTTTTTTTTTGCCCTATTACTCCTAAAATATATGTGTCTGGCTATAGAGTCTCGCTTTGCTTGCAGCGCGTGCCTTGTTGCCCGTATTATTCTCTCTCTCTCTCTTTTCCCTTCTGTCTGGAGGATGTAATGTAGCATATATATGGCCGGCATTGTTCTTACGGTCTGCTCTGTCGGCTAAAGCTGGCCCCTGGCGTCTAGCCAAGTGCAGAGTCCGCGTTCCTGTGCCAAGCAATGGCCGAAGGGTTTTCCACCTCGCTCTCCCGGCGTTTAGGGCCGACACATCTCGACGAACCTGTATCCGCTGTTACGTATACGTCGCTGTATCTCTCCCGCGGGCAGCGGCGGAAACAGCCGATATGTGTGTGTGAGGCATTTTTACTGTACCGGCATGAAATTGAATCGGCTGGCACAGGACAGGATATATTGGACACTATCGGCATACATTCCTTAGTTTCGCAACGGGCGTAAAAATGTGATAATTATCATCATTAAGTTGGTGGTGGTAGGGGAATGCGGTGATTAGAATATGCCTGTCGTCTGGAGTTCTTGGTGACCTTTTTAAGTTGTAGGTTGTAGCAGACATTGAACGCACGGAAAGAAACACAAGAACACAGCGGCGTTTCTTTCTTTATGTGTGTCTAATCTTTGCTGGAGACACTCAACATGGCGATGAGTATGATGGTGGTGATGATGATGACGATGATGGCGGTGATGGTTATCATTCGCGAAGGCTACCCGTTCGATTGCCGCTTGGCGTTTTTCGCTACTCGGAAAATCTTTCAATAAGGGGCACCGTTTCTATGAAAGAACTTTCAAAGCATGTGCAATGTTATAACGGCTGAACTAATTCCAAACTACGCGATTAGTTTAGGTAGGTAGCTTGCATGACGCACGCGCAGAAGGACAAAGGATAGGTGTGCGAGCATGGCTCGTGTCTCATTATGACGCTTAATTTGGGCAGCATTCAAAAGGAAATGCGCAGGAGAAGAGTGACGCTTTCGGCGCAATGGAACCTCTATCGAAAGAGCGTTGCATAACGTTGTTATAGCGTGCCAGACCCGGTTAGTTTGCGCCTTGCGCATTAGCGCGGCATCGCGGAATCCGGTAAACAACCTGGTGGTCGGCTCTGTCGAAGCAACTGCGCCGCCAAGCGTTGGTTCATTATAAGATATCGCCTGAAGCTGAGCGAGGTGACCCTAATTTCGTCTGACGCTATGAAATTTCCCAATATACGTAGATTAGTGGGCATCTGTTCCGATCACACACACACACACGCACACACACACACACACACACACACACACACACACACACACACACACACACACATACATTATATATATATATATATATATATATATATATATATATATATATATATATATATATATATATATATATATATATATATATATATATATATTCACAGGGAATCTCCTTGCTATACGAGCACGCTGTCATACGCGGACTTGTATAGCCAGGCGATCTAAAGTAGTGTTTTTATGCATAATGCATTTTTCGTTGTCAATATTGTTTCATTCTGCCGAAAAATGCGTCTATAGCTGCATGTCATGTTGTACGGGTTATAGTGTACCTCAAGACGATGAACAGTGCGTGAGAATTGAAATTGCGGCTAGGAAGTCAGACAGGGCGCAGTACGCGTGCTATAACTGCTGATATTGTCTGCAAGCACAGGTGCCCCAGTTGTTCCTGTAAAAGAAGCGCCGCGTGACGCGTGCAATGTATAGGCTCGATGTGATGTGTGCACCGCGTTGGCTTTTCTTATTGTGCACGTAAGGCGCGTTTTTTCTGTTGCTGTATGTGTGGGACTCGTCTGCTCAGAATGCGACCTGCAGGCTGCAGTCACGATTGTAGCTGCTGCCTTGTTCTTCTGCAAACTGTGCAGTACTACGAGAAACAAACGTGTTTTAGTGCCGATCGCGCGCGTGTTTAAAAGAAACCGTGTCGGTAAATAATTTATCTGCGGTTTCTCCTCGACATTCATTGTTCTCGAAACACAAAGCCCGATGAGTGGTAGGTAAAGTGCAAGTCGACCGTGAAAGTTTGCGGACAAGACATGCTTAAAAAGGTATGTCTCGCTTTGCCTCCCTCTCTCTGTCTCTCTCATCTATTGCTTCCCGACAACAATCGTATCTCGACGCTGACGCCGCATCTGCCGGAACTGCTGCTTCGTTCAATGACATTTCTCTTCGTTCTCTCGTATACTAGCTGTTTCTGGTTGGTATTCGCGACTCGCTCACTCTCATACATCATATTAGATTGAGCCGCAGACTTTTCTGACTAATTCAATGACGTTCGTGGTGCGAACGGCTGTGAATGATTGTTTTCCTAATGTTAACAAAATAATGTAGCTTGACCTTTAACACCTGACAGCGCGGACGTGAATGTCCTGATATGCAGTTGGTGTTTGACTCCGCTTTGGAGCGTGCTTGAACTAGCTGCCTAAGATGTTCGCTCCGCTCAGAGACCTTGCACACGCTGGATATATATATATATATATTGTATATATATATATATATATATATATATATATATATATATATATATATATATATATATATATATATATATATATATATATATATTGTATATACGTGTGCAAGTGTGGGTTTCGTAGCCCCCTGGGGCTGTAGGAGAGTTTGATTTCGACAAGATTACAATGGCCGAATCAGCGGCTCCCAGAAAGGTGCGCTCTGCTTCGACGTTCTGTGGTTTACGTTGGTACTGTTTGGTACTGTGTTAAATTTGCTTATCTAGAGTATACTTAGTTGTCCTATAAATTGTTGCTGAGAGATATGTTCTCTATAGTCACAGTAGTTAGTTAACGTTAGGTTTGGCTAGGTGAATTACTGAAGCATCCCCGATGTAACTCGACATCTATAGCTTTTACAAACAAAGCCTCCGGGACATTTCTGTGTTCGGCGAACTCAGAGACGTCGCCAGTATCAAGGCAGGCTGCGACGACATCGCCTTGAACTACTCTTGGATAACCTCGAGCCTGCATGCGTCTTTTTCTGTGTATAGTGTGATAGTAAAGGGAATGTTTCACAATGTATTTGCACAGTTACAGACGCTCACATTTTAAAAATTGTTTTTTTTTCAGACACTTCGTATTATACCCCTGCGTGTAACTGAACGTGTTCTAACAGCTAGAAATTTGTAACGGTAACGTACAGTCGGCCAAAACTTTTGCTATTGTGCGCAGCGGCCACTTTTTTTTTTGTCTCTCAGCGCTATTATAAAACGAAGTTACAAAAAAAATTTGCTTCGTGGACATGTGCTTTAAGGGCATTATACACTTGTCCTTAATTCAACTGAAACTTAGTCGAGTCATATGGCAAAGATACCCACAAAAAACTGCCACTCATTCATGATACCTTATGATTTGGTCGACTGTACTTGCAACTCGATTCGCAAATGGTTTGAAACCTGGCGCTAACAGGAAACGGTGACTGACGCAGACAGTATAGGTGTACGGCTGCCGTGGGCAAGCGGACTATAGTCTCGTCTATAGGCATACAACATAACCCTTGTTTTTTTGTTTTTTTTTTACAGACGGCGTTTCAATAGTGTTCGCTACAGACACAATGGTTTCCGCAGCTGTATACAAATGAGAACTAATATCCCTCTCCTGACGTCAACTTTCTGTGGCAGCACAACCAAGGCTATACGGAGCCGATGCACGTGTTTCTTTGTAACGCTTCTGTACCTAGTCCGGGAACGATAAGCTATCGTGGACTACGTAGCATCAAAGAAAATATTAAAACAAAAGAAACAGGTGTTCTGTTCAAGATTGTTTGTATTGTAAGAAAACTTATCCTATGAAAGATTTTCGTTTTCTTTATTGCTGTTTTCAGTTTTCTCGAAGTCGATTTCATGTTTTCCAAGCCCCTGTAACCAAGGATGGAGTCACTCAGTTCCAACAGGTGCACATTGACGCTTGTAAGCTAGCATGGGCCCATGTGTGTTATGGGATGTGTGTTCATCGAATAGTAAGAAACGGAGACATCAGTTCGCGGTTAAATGTTTTGTTGCCTGCACACCATCACCGTGGAGGAAGTTATGCTCAAGCCAAAGCTACGAAGCTTTTGTAACTTTGATCGTGCTGCCACAAAAAAGTTGTCGCCGGGTGTACGCGCAGCGATTCCGTACGACTAAAAGCACTCTTTTTCTTTTCTTTCGCCTGTCTCGCGTAAAGCTACGTGAAATACGTTGCAGACAACGCTGTGGGCTCTTCTCAGTGTTTCTTGATACTTTGTTTTCGGTTATTTCTCTGCACACACTCTTCTTGCTTCAATATACTGACACGTGATCACTAATGGTATATATAGCGGGTTCTTGTGATAGTTTCTAACTTTGACACTTACCAATGCTGCATCTAATACGTCACCCTGTTTCTTTTTGCAAACGCGGGAACAATTAATAACCCCGAATTTCGTGATGCCTCGTTTAAAGAACTGAGCTCTGTCGACTGTGATCGTTGGCGCTCTTTGGCCATCAAATGGTCCTTGCGCCATACAACACTACAAATCGATAGTGATTGTTCGATAAGAAATAACACGGTAACGAAAAATGCAAGTCTTGCGAATGGGCTAAGCTAACTTGCTGTAATGCCAAGCATTTAGTCGTTGCTAATTAGGACCATTTCTAATTAACAAAAGTACAGGTACCAAAGTAATCTTTAAATCAGTTCAATTACTATCGAACCGCGGCCCCTGTTGTGTCTGTATATACTCGCTGGTATAAGTAATTAGAGCTTCCTGGAAAATTGAGCCTCGGGCGAACGCGCTTAGCTCGACGACTCGTTTTCAGCGCTTTTATCCCCGCTTGTGGGCTATCTTAAGAGATTTTTTTTTCTCGTTCACGTTAAGTTAAACGAGCCCCTGTTACACACTGACGCCGCGCGGTGGCTCGCTTTGTTTGACGATGCGGAGGGCGCTGGGACGTGTTTGTCCTCGCAGCTGTTTGATCTCGCGCTTCTTTCGCTATATACGCAAGGACGCTCGACAGCGGCGATCGACTCTCTTTTATGTCGGGTCCCGGGCGGGGATGCGTGTTTTATCAGAGCCTTGGAAACGCTTTAAACGACCTCTTGCTTTCTTTTCCCGTTCCCGGAAGCGTTAAACGAAAGCGGAATGAATCGGAGGGAGGGATTTGTGTGCCGTTGTGAGATCTCGCGCACACGGGGCTGCCTATTCAGAACTCGCATTCATTAGTGTTTCGTCGTGTTTGTGCGTTGTGTTACAGTGTTTACGTACACCTCGTCGTTTGCGGTACGGATCGTCAAAGAGCGTGCGGTACTTCGCGCGTATGTAAATGATCTTGATTTTAGATGGAGCCAGTCCTCTCGCTTCTTTCGAATTCCGCCCGTATTTTGGTGGAGGTAAAATGCCAAAGACGTGCCCCTTTGATTTAGGTGGACGTTGAAGCCTGGTCATCGAAATATTCGAAGAGCCCCAGTTTTGGGACGTAAGAACCATGGTATTGTTATAATATTGTCCTTCTGGGCAAAACTCCTTTTTGCGAACTTTTACTTGGGGTCTAAGTGCAGAGGTTACCTGGTTGCACTGAAACCGGCGTAGTGAAAATTAATGTGGAGTGTATTGGTTCAGCGTTTCGATTTACAGTGCGGTGTGGGAGCTAAGGTGTTTTGGAATGCACGTAATTACACGGGAGAGCTGCTGCGTTCGCATGCGCTTGTGAGATTAGCCAGTTGGGTTGGCAGCCTGTGAGATTTTGCCGGTGCGGCAGCGACACACAACGGTAAACGATTCGGTTGCATATCTTCATTGCAGGCTTGTAACGCTGGTTCGTTTTGCTCTACCGCTCGACCAGCTAGCTGAACGAAGGGAAAGTCAGCTCCTCCTGAATCCAGTATAGTTGAAACTTGATGACCATTTTATTTTTATTTTCTTTCTTTCTTTTAGCCTCAAGTGTTTTGCGTGCTGGCTTGACAGGAGGGGGGGGGGGGGCTGGCGTTTTACTGACAGTTGTGTCCTGATTTAGTCTGCACCGATGTAGTGCAGGGTGTGCCATGTATTGTGAAGTGTCAGCAGACTCAATTAGCATTTTCGCAAGGTCTACTTCATCTCACCAGCGCTTTGCATTGTGACTAAAGCTGTGGGCAGAGTTAGCCAAGAGGGGCTCCTCCATCGTCAACTTAGGTGGATCTTAGTTGCTGTTCGTGCTTCCGTAGCTTTAGACATACATTTTTTTTATTCTTGATAAAAATATTAAAAAGGAATAGATGAACACCATGATTTCATGGGTCTCTGCTATCCGCATTCGTAGCACGGTGAGGCCCGTGGAAATGTCTGACCGAATAGACTTTGTCTCGACTAGGGGTCTTCCTTTGCTAACTGCCGCGCTTACTGGCGTAGTATCTGTCACTGTAGACCACGGTGCACTTATATTGCTGCCGTGACATGTGGAGAAGGAAACGAGGTCTGCCAGACGCGCTTCCGGTTTGCCATCCCTCGCTTTTGGGAGGCGATAAGGGATGTAATGAAAGAGGGAAAGGGAAGGATATCAATCAATGAAAGTGCAGTACCGACCTAGTCGGCATACGCCTCGGCCCCGTTTTTCTTTATGTGAACCTTCGTTACGTCTGGGCGTATGTAAGAAAGGGCGCCATCTTTGATTATAACGGTCGCGCCGTAACCCGGACTGTGGTGCTGATGTGTACATGGTTCAAGGTCAAGAAAACACGCCGGCAGTAGTGCTTGTACAGATGTCAGCGTAGAGGAACACCTCTTATTTCCTCCGGTCGGTCCGGGTCGTAAAGACGACTCGTCTGCCCGTTTTACGACGAGGCTGCAGGGCGTACGTTGCCGCAGATCGTGGTTGCGCTGATCCATCTCGCGTCGTTTCGTCGCGCGTCCTTGGGTTCTGCTAACCTAATGACGTCATAGGTTTGCTCGTGGTAGGGCAGCTTTTATGGAGCTCGTCAGGGTTTTGACAGCGCGCTCGGTTTCGGTCGCAGCCCGATGCCCCGCCGCAGCGTTGCTGGTGTCCCACTTGATCGATGTCTCAATTACTCATGCATTGAACCTCGAATCTTTCGTTTGCCGCATCGTAACGAGTCGTTTCGGAAACGTAGTAAAGAGAGCCTGGAAAGCTTACCACGTCCTAGTGGTAGAGCCGGGCGTGTTATACATGTTTATCGGTGGGAGTAAACGACGCTAAGTGTTTATGGAACTCGACGTGTCATGCATTGTGTTCCCGTCCCTATAATTTTGCGCTGCAGTTAACGACGACTTAACTTGCCTAAATTAATATTCTGCTTGATATGTTACGTGAAGGAGACCGACTCGGAAGAGTAGACACAGATATATTGACAGCCGTTTAAGCCAGCCGCGCCAGCGATATTATAGGCCGCCGCTGGATTTCAATCGTGTTTCGGTCGAGGAGCGTGGATAATAGATGATATAAACGTTCCCGTGCTTCAATTTATCTGCATTTAACAGAGCCAGGGCGGTTAATAATTGTTATTTAAACAAAACAGTGACACATACAGGCCGTTCTCTCACAAGCCCAGACGTATTGTTTTCTCTGTGACAAACATCAACGAATCGAAAAGGGCTTTGCTTGTATTGGTCATGTGGAAGGCGGCCTTATGCCTTTGAAGATCACTGACTGTTGTGAACTAGCGCGCACACACACACACGCACACACACACACACGCACGCACACGCACACACACGCACACACTATGCCGGCAAACATTGCAGCAGTGCAGTGAAAACTGCCGTGACATCGGTCTATTAGATCAATTCAAGCTTTTGCTGACCGCTACACCATTCGATACATCGTGGCAAATTGTAGCTACGTACAGTCGGCAAGACTTTCTGCACCTCAGCACCTCGTTTTTTTCGCTGATGATGGGAGAGCTACCTATCTCGGGAAGCCCTCTTCGTCATTCCGTATTGCCGTCACGCTGTCGGGAAACGGAGGAACGGTGCAGATGAGGTTAGCCACCGTACAGATGTTCTCTCCTCCCCGCGGTCCCCTTTTCACCAGGGGCAGGTGTGTGCGTGCGTGAGTTTGTCTGCGTGTGTGCGCGCTAGTCGGAAGAGGCAATTTCAAGGGAATTGAAAAACGCTTACGCGAGGAGCTCCGTTTCGGAGAGATAACGTGGCGGCTCTTTTTTTTTTTTATCGTAGCCCTCCAGCCTCTGCGCGCACTGCACTATATCTCTTTCATACTTTTTATCCCGCTCTATCGTTCTTAAGGCTTTATTAATTTTTTCTTTTATTACTATTTTGGTTTTCTTAATTTTTTTATCTGTTCGAGGGAAAGTATCGTGCCTTTTGAGGTGAGAGGCGAAACGGCGGACCGAAGGAAGGAGAAATTTGGTGGCGGGCCTCCCGATTTCTCTCTCGAAAGCGTTTAACGGGTACCCGAGAAATGGTCCAGCGCTCGTGCCGTACCGGCAAGATTAGGGGATTTATTATTGCCGCTAATGCTATAGATATCCCATCCCCGCGCGGTGGCGGCTGCGCTGCGTGGATTCTCGACTGTTGAGATTAGATTTAACGACGCTTTCGCGACGCCTCGTTGTACTTTGACACTTCCTTTTTTTTTTTCATCCAGAGACCGTGGCATGTGATTAAACTTGACCTTCCTGGAGTTACTGAGGCGTTAAGTGTCGGCGAGGTAATGCGAGTCTCCCTGTGTGGGTGACGGAAGAGGACGGCGTGCCGTGGTGGTGTCGCTCAGGAAGGCCGGCATTCTTCGCATTCCACTGAAATGGGCTTTGCCAACAGCGGTCATCTGTCTTTAAAAAAAAAAAGAACAGTGGTCCGTGGTTCAAAATTACGTTAAAGGTGTTACTTTATGGTCTTGCGCAGGCTGTGTGACCAGCGGAAAACCTGCTCTCATGAAAGAGAGAGATGGTGTGGTGAGAAGGCCTCTATTCTTTTCCTCGCGTCATTTCTTTGTGTAGTGTCCAGCGAAAATTGGCTCCTCGATTCATGCCCCTTTCGTTTTTTAAGCTAGGTAAAAAAATTACGGTGTCAGCAGCAAGTGCTATATATATATATATATATATATATATATATATATATATATATATATATATAAATCACTCTCCGCTTAGCGTCCTGTTGGGACTGCGCTGACTCCGCAGAAAGTCGCGTTCAAGACCGTACGGCGCTCAATCTGTGTTCAGAGAGCCTTACTTTTCCCTCGTTTAACAAAACTATAGGTTTAGAGCCGATAAAGACATTACGGCTCTTTTACTGCACGACGTCGATCCTTGTGGCTTGAGGATCTAGTTAAGAACCTTACGCCATCCGGGATCGTATAGCTGCTCACACTACTTGCACTCCGTTGCGACACAGGCGACGAGTACCTCCGTTTGCGTTGTTAAGTGTACGCTCGTCGGTACCTGTCTCGTACGTGAGGCTAGTCCATAAAACTGCTTCACTCGGCGGAGACAGGCGCGTGTACTCCGAGAGGAACGCGCGGAGCGGGGAATGGAAAAGAAGATGAAGAGGAAGCCGCGAGATGGGGGAAAAAACTTGAATAAAGCTCTCGGGGGCACTTCGCGAGCATGCGCGTGTTCTTGTGACATTCGCCCACTTTTGGCGCTGCTTTTTTCTTATCTCGGTGGTATGCACCGACGAAGAGGCTGCAGCCCAGCTTATCGCAGGCTTTTCCCGTCAATAAAGCTTATCTCTCGCACTGCGTGTACCGCGCGTGTATGATATATTTCCGGCCGAGCGAGACGCATCCACTAAAACCTGACGGGTTACTCGTAGTAAACTCTCGACAGAGGGCTTTGTAATCCCCGGGACGCCGAGAAAATGTTACGCCTTGCGTTGTTTTGTCTTGTTTGTTTGTTTTTTTCGTCGCGTTTGTTACGATTGTGCTTTTATCGCGCTGGCTACGTAACTGCGCATATAATACAGCGTGCGGCAGTGTTTAAATTCGCGACGTTCGCAGTTGCCCCCAGCCCCGCTGTGACAAATCACGCTGATGGATGGGGCGGAAGCTTGAGCGAGCGTCTCTTGCGCTTCACACGCAGCCCAGCTGTCTCAGCGTTCCGCGCGTGAAGTGCCGTGTCTCTTTCTCTCTCTATCTCCCTCTCTCGCTCCTTTCTCTGGGTGCTGTCGGTTTCATGGCACTCGCGCAGGCGGTTTTTTTTTTGCGACCGCCCTCTCTCCGGAGTGCTCGCCGTTCGTCGCGGCATCGTGATTGCGGTGTCCCTGCTTTTCGCTGCCGCCGCCGCTGCTAACAGCCGCTACTTGTGCTGCTGCCGCCCTTTTTCTCGACGCCGCGCTGCTGACCGATGGGCGTGCGTGTGTTTGGACGCGCGGCAGCCTAGCTATTTACTCGCTGTCGCGTGGCCCGGTAGTGCGTGCTGCTTTCGCTTTTCTCCGCGCGTTTTTTTTTATTTTTTTGTATACGCGGAGCTTCTTTTCCTACGGCCGTGCGGTTTGTTGGTTCGCACGCTTGTTCCGGTGTTTGTCTGTTCGTTGCGGTGATAGGGGCGGAGCGCCCGCGCTGACGCGTTTCCATCGCTTTTGTTTTTTGTCGCGCGCCCGTTGTTTTTTTTTTTTTCGCGGTATGCTTGTGTGTGTGTGCCTCTCCTGCTTTGCGTCGCTGATGCCGCCGCCGCCGTGTGGCCCCTGCTGCCTCGGCTGTCCGGACGGCTGTCACGCCCCTCGATTTCTCTTCGAACGCCAGGTCACGGAGAGCCCGGCGTTGGCGGCTCCGCTGAACCCCTCACGTTCAGGTCAAGTTTGTTATTTCTTTCAAGTCGGCAGCTGGAACGTGCCCGTTCACTTTCTTTTTTTTTTTGTCGACCGGGCTTCTTCTGGGAAATGGTGGAGAGCGCACTCGGAGGCACGCTTTTGTTTGTAGCGTTGTCATTGTCTCTGAACTAGGAAGGACGTTCACCGCGTAATTGAACGAACGAACGGAAAGGTAATATTGTTGTAAAGTACAGCCAGGAATGCACAAATTACCTTGGGGCGTTTGTGACTGCGATTTATACGAGGACCGAAACGTGCAAGCCGTGGATTTTGTGGCTGTTTGTTTTCCGCTATTCACGAACGACTAAGTATAACGAGGTGCGAGTCATGTTGACGTAACATTCACGCGTAACTCGAAACACCCGTGCCGTTGGTGTAAGCCGCCTGTAACTCTGGCTTTACCGCAGATGTAGTGCGCTTGCGGAGAAGCGCGCGGAATTTCGAAAAGGGGAAGCGAATGATCCCAATACGCGGGGCCGCTTCGCTAGGTTCTTCTCTTTATATTTTCGTTTTTTTCACGCTTACCGTTGATTCGGTTTCCAGCGTGAGTTCAAGTGCGTGTAAACCTAGCATAAGTAAAAAAAAACAACCCAGACCATTTCGTTTACCGTCTTTAATCTGGCCCACCAGTTAATCCTAGGTTACGCTCCAGCCGAAATATTTTTTCTTTCCTCCCTCTCTCGCGGCAATATTCCCGCAATGTTTCTGCTCTGTTATTGGTTGACGTGTTTTGTCGACAGCTGAAGCTGTCGTCCGTGATGAGCTTGGAATCCAAACGATCTGCTGTTTCGATGAAAAACAGTTCCATTCTAAAGAAGAAGAAAACATTTAAATGTCGTTATGGGCCGTATCCAGTGACTTTTCCGTCGGATTTCTATACCGTCCTTACAGTTCCGTGTCATTAATTTGTACCGTGTCAAAACTTCCCCGACTGATTGCGACGCCGTTGCTTGCGTCCGAGGACGCAGCTAGGCGTGCGCTTCTTTCGCTTTCATTCCACGTTTAAAATCTTTGTTGAATTTATCGATTCATTTTTTTTTTCTTTTCTTTACTTTGTTATCTTCAGAAAATCAGTAATGATAGAACTGTGCTGAAACGGCGCGTCCCAATTCAGGCCAGCTTGCAGCAGGAGCATTTTTAAATTCTTCATATTATCTTCGCGCTGCAGAGTGGTGTTTGGTTTTGTTGGTATAATTTTCATTGGGCATTTTAGCGTGGTGTTTGTTATAATGACGAGTCTTTCGTCTCCTCTCAAGTTTAGAGAGCTGTTCCGTCTGTAGTATACTGCTAGAGTATCCAAGGCGAAAAGAAAAGTGCCTTACGTCAGAAACCTCTGAACGACTTGTCGATACTTGTACATTGTATCGATGCAGTGTACATGATATCTTAGCGATTGTAACAAATGAGTTCTCGTTGCCGGGAACAAATGAAGAAACGACGCGGAAGCCCTTTTCTCGTTCCAATAATTACGCGCCCTTTCAATTCGCGGGACCGTTCAAATTACTCGTGAAACTCGTTGCGTACTGAAGCGAACCTTATTTTTTTTCTCTTCATTGCGATAAGAGTTGCGACCGCACGATGTGGTACGTATATAAAGCCTTATTTTTCTGCTACAAAGTCTAATAATAAGTGAAGCAATTAAGGACAGCGCTTGTTTCTTCTTGAATCTCTGCCTGCGCGCCGGACATGTCCGTTGGGAGCCTCTGTTATATTTTATCCCCATTGTTCAATGGCAGGAAGCGGGAATAAAACAAAAATCCAAAGATGTTATTTTCTTTCATTATCGCTGTTCTTGTACGAGGTACGCGAAAACGCTACTGGAAGCTCTTGCCGGAATAATGAAGTCTACCATCAGCGCGACAAGGGATCAAGCGCCAAGGAGGCCGTAGGGTGCGAGCTGGCGGGGCTTATAAAGCATGCATGAAGTTCGCAACGCGTGCCCCCTTGGGAAATGTGTAGTCCGCAAAGAGAGAGAGAGAGAGAGAGAGACAGACGCTGCTTTTAAGGCCTCTAGGCCTACGCTATTTCTTTTTCCTTTTTTGGTTCTGTTATCTTGCGACTTTTTCTGCCGCCCGCCGGCATATATAGAGAGACTTGGCAATTGCCTCCGGAATGCCTCGGAATCCAGCTTTGTCGTCCCGCGCTGTGCTTTACAAAGCACCTCGGTGCCCGGGTATATATAGCGTGTTCCGCCGAACTCCTACGCCACCACCACCGTTTCGCTCCGGCGCGCCGAAGCGTTTCGCAGTATAGCGCGAGCGAGCATGTAGATGTGATTGCGCACGAAAGCCTTTTCGCGCGGCGCTACTAAAGTTTTGCCTAGCAGCTGCTACAAAAAAAAAGAAGAGAAACAAAAGATGTACGTGCACGGGTGTGAGTGTATACCGCTGTTTCACCGTACCGCATAAGCATTGATTTTCCCTAACTAAAGTGAACTTAAGTGTATCTAGTCGTTTCGCAGTTGCGAGAGCGCAGCCATAAGTTACGTAGACTCCTGAACGGAGACCAGACTGGCGCACCGTTTTTACACTAAAAAAGCCTTAACGCAACAGCGCACTCTTGCGTCGATGAGAGTCGATGGCGCGTGCTCTGCTGAGCTGGCAGCGATGGCGCTGTATGTACAGCGAGCGCTTTCTTACTGTGCCGTCAACACCTATAGTGCATCATCGCTGCAATCCACCCTTTACCTATACTCCCCCCCCCCCCGCCTTGCTTCGCGTCGCAGCTTGCAGCCTGGCGTGTTTAATTAAGGCCCCGGTGCGCAGCTAGTGGTGCAGTTCATTGATTTATTGATTGGCGACCGGTGAGAAGACCCCTGAGCGGAATTCTTGGAGCGTTGAACAACGCGTGCAGGCCCCGGCGACGCACCCGGGTGTGTACGCCGTGTGCTACGTGCGGCTCCCGACCGCGAGGCCAAGCGACCCGTCAGCCCTATTCCTCCTGTATGGTCGCCTCGCTAATCAGGCTGGCGCCGGTTATCGCCTCACGATGGGGAGCTGCAGCTACAGAGCAGCCAGAAGCGAGGGGACGGCAAGGGATCGAGCTCAGGCGGCTCTTGTTTCATTAGTGAATTTCGATCGTAATTTTTTCTTTCTTTTCTACTTCTTTTTTACCCGCTATTTTGTTCACTTGCTGCGAAATTGACGCCAAGTGTAACCTTATGATCCGCCGCATATGTGGTCCGTGGAGCTATATGAACTATCAATATATATAACTTAAGAAGCATATTGCTGCTTATAGTATAACGTCCTGGTTTTGTGTGTTGTATGGGTCCACCCCGGTAAACTTGTATATGCGTAGATCACTCCAGCTTGGTATTCTTATAGCCGCTTCCAGTGTAAACACTATCCACCCGGAGTGTGTAACACTATCCACCTGGAGGGTCACTATCCACCCTTATCAGATGTCTTCATGTGTACGGAGTGGTGTATAGGCGAACTAAATTATGTCGGTACGAAAATCGGGGAAGCTGTGTTCTTTTATTTCTTGTTTGTTTACGTTGCCGTAAGAGCCAGTCAAGGATGCGTGACTGTAGAGGTATACCGAACGTGGCAAGTACACATCTATGAGACAAAACTGTGCCCCCCCCCCTTTTTTTTTTTCGTTTTCGTATGCGTGTTCAACATTGATCAGAGGCCGGGGAAACGTTTCGCTGCGCTGGTTGTTTGCCACAACTCATTATCAAATACAAGGTATTGCGAGGGCGCTTTTGTCACACAAGTGGTGCGGGATACGTGGTTATTATACTGCATATGTGCATCTATGGTTCTTCGATATTCATGCACACTGTATCCGACACAATATATACAAGGAAGGGACGACGAAACTATACGGGAAAGCTTATTCACTGAATATTTTCAGCTGGTGGATCAGCCTTCATGAGAGTATGAGAGAAACAATTCATTCATGGCTTTAAAAGTACATTTCGAAAAAAAAAGGAGTGTGCCCTCTGTTATTAATAAAACTGCAATGCTCATCATAAATCATTGTACATGTCACGCGTTTCAAGTGTGGGAAAGAATTCAAATACAGGTATCACAAATTTTAGCTGGGGACTCCGCGATAATTGCGCCAGGGTCCTCACTACTCCTAATCGTGATAACTTGTTAGCTGCTTGGCCGCTTCGTCTATGTAAATTTATTTGCTTGTCGGCTTCCTCTCGCGTGGGCAGTCTGTTCTCGCGTAGGCAGTGCTTTTCTGTCTTCCGTGTTCTTCGTTCATTGTCTCAGGTCCGCCTCGGTTTATGAGGGGCTAGGGTGCTCGGCTGCTGAGCTGAAGGTCGTGGGTTCGATCTCCGCTGTAAAGGTCGCATTTTGATGGATGCGTAATGGTAGAGGCTCTTCTATTGTGCGCTGTCATTTCTCGTTAAAGAACAACAGACAGTCAAAATTTCGCGAGCCCTCCGCTACGGCGTCTCTTATAATCATATCGTCGATTCGGGACGTAAAACCCCATATTATTCATTCTCTCAGTCGCGCTGTGCCTTCCTATCTTAGATTGGTGACCTGCAGAGAGAGACAGTTTTCGTGGCACGTCGTGTTTGCAGCACAAGATTTTAAGACGCTGAACAAGCAGAGACTGCAAGTGCCTCTCGCGCTCAGACTATGTTTGCGAGAGGTTCTTCGAGCGCTCTTGGGCTGTCGTCTCGGGCAGCAGTATAGTGTAAGTTGCGGTTTCAATGAGACTGCTCTTATAGCGAGCTGTGCTTGCAGTCTTTGTTATGAGAGTACTTCAGCTAACTGACTTTTAAACCACGAGGATGACTCTTCCAGGCGCTTCTCTGGCTTGAAAAAGCAAAAAACAAAAAACGTTTGTTTGATGAAGACGTTGCCATGATACCCGCTAGTGGATTTTTTTTTTGTGCTATAGTACTTACTGCATGGTAAATATTGTTGGTTTGTTTAAAGCAAAGCTAGAGAAATCAGACACAATACGTATAAAATATTCATCGGCTCCATAGCAAACACGGCCACAATCAACGCAAGTGAAAGTAGTTTGTTAGCGGTCCCATCAGTGTAGTCTTAGTACAAATTACATTGCCTGTTAAACAGAGAAAACAAGTATAGAACAAAAAAAATGAGGAAAGTTTGATTACCGTGGCTGCTCTTAGTGTGTGCCATCATCTTTTTTGTTTCTTTTTCTCTATTGCTCGGGAGGTGCGGCGTAATCTCTCTATCGATAGGTGCGTGTTTAGTCCTCAGTTCTCGCACGCGCTCTTAACCCATTCCCGCTTTGCTCCCTGCGCGTATGGGGAAGCGAAAAAGGCGGAGTAAATGGTGGCGACGGTCTTTCGATCGCTTCTTTCGAAACGTGCGTGCGCGGTGTTAATGAACGGCCTCGCACACGCTATTGCCGCGCGGTCCTTGTCCCGCGCCTTTTGGTGCACTGCACAGCCGTCGATGTGGCGATCGAAGTATACACCGCGCGAAGAGGAGAGGCAGCAGAGGGGGAGTGTGTACGCGAAGCTGACGACATCGAGTTGGCGTGGTCGGATGTGCCTCGCTGCGGTCGTGGCCCTCACGGTTCGCGGTCGTCTTGTGACGTATAGGTTTCAAGGTCGCTGTGTGGGGTGCAAGGACGGCGGCTCCGGTGGGTACGCGTGCGGCGGCGACTGGTTGTGCGAAAAGTGTGACCCGTGCAGGGATGCATACAGTGAGAACGGAGAACGAAACCCTTTGTGTTTGATGTTGCGAGCCTGCCGCGATGGTTGAGGGGTTATGATGCTATAGACTGCCGGCTCGGACGGTCGCAGTTTCGAATCCCGGCCGCGGCGGCAGATGTCATTTTGATGGAGGCAAAATCCTAGAGTCCCTTTTAATTAATTAGGTTTAGGTCCACGCTAAAGAACGGCAGGAGGTGGTCGAAATTTCTAGAGCCGTTTACTATTTTATATGGCGTTTCTCATTCATATCGTGATTTTGGGATGTAGAACCCCAACAATGGTACTTATTACTTTTATGCGTGCTGCTTGCTTGTGCTCAAGGGATTTCTTTTTTGTTGTTAGGATGCGGGGTCCTGGCTTATCGAAGGCAGATTTAGTACCTTCATATGGACCATCTGTTTGAAGAGCACTGTTCCGAGAGAGTCACTGTGCAAATGCAGCTGTTGGAGCTGTTGGAGAAGCATTTTAATTCCCAGCCAGACTTCTCTTCGAGGAGCTGTGAGTTTTGTATATGCAACTATAACACATAGTGAAAGTAGTTGTAGTACAACTTTGTAATCTAAAAAGTGGTTGTCGTACAAATTTGTAATCTAACTGGCCGAAGCTGTTCGTTGATTTATGGCAGGCTTTTTTTTCTTTTAGCTTACGGGTGGGCTGTGTTACGCTTGGTCGCCCGGAAATCTTCCAAGAAATATGTTGTGGTTATCGGCGCGAAGTTCTGAAACGAGCGTTTTCCGAGTTGGTGAAGGTTGGTCGCACACGTATGGTAGAATAAGAGGTTAACACAGTCGTGCCATACCTTGGAACCCTTATAATCTGTTGCATTATTTTGTTCGGCTATACTACTTGCAATTTGTTATTTTTTAATTTGGTAAAATTCTAACGTTTTAAAATACCTGCGTGTATTCCCTGCATGAAGTACGCTGTGTACCGCGCGCCCAGTCGCCCAAACGTATACTGGTGCTTATACGCATGCTGATTTTTATTTCGCGCGATTGCTGCGGAAAGCAGTAAATTTTAGCTCAACAAACTTTTCGATTATTTTAGAACTACCGCTGCGTCCACAGGGCTGTATTGTTCTAGACGTTATGTTACGGCTGAAACCGTGCGCCGAGTTAAAAAAGCTCAACGAGCGCGTCATGTGGTGCTGTCCGCCGAAGACCATGTGGAAACCATGCCTCGATTTTATGCCTGTCTAGCTGCCTCGCCTCGGTGGTCTAGTGGCTAAGGTACCCGGCTGCTGACCCGCAGTTCGCGGGTTCGAATCCCGGCTGCGGCGGCTGCATTTCCGATGGAGGCGGAAATGTTGTAGGCTCAGATTTGGGTGCACGTTAAAGAAACCCCAGGCGGTCGAAATTTCCGGAGTTCTCCACTACGGCGTCTCCCATAATCATTTTGGGACGTTAAACCCCACATATCGATCGGTGCCTGGCTAGCTGTGTGGCTTCGTCTCAGTTTGTGGCTTAATGACACTGCCCCTCACCGTGATGACGCGCAGATGTGACTATAGGGTCTGCGTAGAAATCGATGCGTCTGGGAAAACCCGATTCGGCCTTCGTATGCTTGATGCAATATGTTTGCCTGTACGTTACTAACGCTATATCAGTGATGCTGTCATTAAAGGAAATGCTGTTACGATTTTCTTGATTTCGTGGCTTGTTGGTCTCCACGCGTCAATATGATTGCGATTAACGGATCGAGCCCCTCGGTTCTCGTTTTTCTAGTTCTTGCTGTCATCGTGTTTCGGAAGCTGAAACAGGGATATCGTAATCACTTTTTCCGCCCACTCATCGTCTACCGCCCCCGGCCGAGGTAGTTATGATGATAACGAATGTGGTATTCTGTTCCGGGCCTGCGCAGTGCGAGACGGAATAAAAGCGGCATACAGCTGTTACATTATTCTTTCCGTCGTCTTGGAGCAGGGTCTTGAAGATGGTTAGTATGCAGAGACGGGAGTGTAAGAGTAAACTGATGGTAGTATAATGTTACTGGGCGCTCCGCGCGTCTGCCTCTACGTGTGCCACGGAATCCCCTGTCGAGGCAATACCGCTACTTTCTCGCTCCAGGTAAGCTCGTCATCTTGAATTCGCGTCCGATGGGATGTCCTATTGACGCTCGGCAGATTCATCGGAGACCCCAGGTGATCAGTATATACGAAAATCCACTGGTATCGCCGTTGCGAGCAATCGGCCAAACTTCTAGGTAGAAAAACGCGCTGTTTGCATGCATGCAAACGACTTCTATACGGAGACGATTTGTATATTATTTACCAGTGGTCTCCGCCGTCGATTTCGGTTCATCGAACGGCCACCATTCTCGTATATCTATTTACTCCATGTTTATGAACAGTAGTGTAGGCGCCGTCGACAAAGTCAGCCGCTTGTAGCGACGTTGCTATACCAGCGCGTCAGTATATATGTCGACGGTGCCTACCCTTGTTTAAAAACAAGGAATAGGTCTTTACGTAGGACCTTCGGGTATGGTTTTCTTTCGTTGTAACCACGTCGAATCTAAATTAATTGAGGGATCGGGCGTACAATAAACAGGGCGAAAGCGATAGTCGCACCTCGCGTTTATACCATTATGCGATTATGTATACACCAACGAAATCTCCATTTTGAGCAGGTTTTATTGACATAGAGCGTCCGGGAATCCCCCAGGAAAGCGTGAAGAAGACTGGCATAGATTAGTCGATAGGAGTTCATTACCGAGAAATCAGATCGATAGGGCATGAGACGCGAAGTATGGCGGCTGCCGATTGAGCGGGCTGGGAGCGAATGTTTTTCTCATTGGAGCGCACTGGTCCGATATCCGCTCCACAATGTTACTGCTGTGTACTGTCTGTGACTCCAGGCTGGATTTTTCGCTGCGTGAAGAGATCTTCCATATTTGCTTGAAATACAAAAGAACGCTGAAGTATTAGTTTTAGTTTACCTTTGCACAGCCCTGAATGATCAGTGCGATTCTCAATGCGTCTACGGCGCCTTTCGTAAAGTATACTGTAACAAAGTATATGCAACTTAAAAACGGGGAGTCGCTTCGTTTAACTCGGAGCTGTTTTTTAAAATTAAATTTCGGGGACTTACACGTACACCGAGATGTACTTTCAGGCGTTTGAGAATTTTAGTTCTAATGCTAAAGGTGTGTGAGTATATAATCACAAATCCTCATTCACTGCACAACTTATTCGTGAGTCCCGCAGCACATGGAAATATTCGGAATGTAACTTATGTAGAGAGAACTCTGAGCTAACTGATCTAACTTTCCTTTCGTTAAATCAACGCAAGCGGCTGAGGTATACCAGCGCGATTCGCTTATGTAATTTCGTCCGATCTTTATAGTGTTATAGCATGCGCTCGCAACTTCGAACTCTTTCTCGAGAAAACATTAAAACCTTCACTCGCCTGCTGTTGAATGCGCTTCCTTTACGCACGCGAAACATGTCGCCTACACGAGTCTTTCGAAACGTTCGCACTCTATTATAGCACTCTCTTCCGAGGGCAAACTTTGAGAATTCTTTGAAGACTCTCGCGCTGTCTTATTGGCGCTTCCTTTTAAGCATATTCGGCTCGCTAACACGCGGCCGCGCTTCTAGAAACCGGGGAGCGAATTTTCCGTCTAGTGAACTTTTTTGGTTAGTTCTTGCATCTTTTTATATTGTGTCTTTGTCCGCCTGCTAAGATTTCGTCGCTCGCTCGTCGGTAAGGCCAAAGTGCCGTAAGGCCAAAGTGCCCTGCAGGGCAACCGCGGCGCACGTCGCCCGCAGAAGTCGACTCTTGTATGTACCGCACTCGTATAAAGGTATTTGTTCCGCCACATTTTGTTGTTTTTTTGCTTTTCTCTTTCGTTCCGTCTGATACATCCACTGCCCGTTGATTCATCTTTCTCTCGGGCCTCCGCGTGTGGCTGCGCGATGCGATGCCTTATGCGCGCATATGCCATCTTGCATATTCATGCCGTGTATACGGGTACGTTCCCGCATGGCAATGTGAAGGGCGAGCAGCGTCAGCTGCAGCAGCGGCGGCAGAGCCGCATATATAACGTTTCGTGCACTTAACATGTGACCGTAACCAGACACGCCTTTGCCGTTCCGCCGGCTTGCATGTGGCTTCTTCGCTGCCGTCGGTTGCACCTGTTCCTGCTTTCTCTCCCTTTCTCTCATTTCGCTTTTCATCGGCGTCAGCCGCCGTTCAAACCCTTTGGTGCCGTCCTGATTCTTTTTTTCTTTCCTTCCCTTTCCTTTATCCATCTCCTGAGATTCCGTTCGCCTGGGAAATCTTCATCCGTTACTTCGAAGACGTAGGGAGTCCTAGAGATAGTGGGGGAAGGGTAAGGAAGTTTCGGAGTGGGGTCGATATGTATAAGCGAATATACCGCCTCACGGGCACGCAGGCACGCAGGTCCGGCCGAAAAATAGATTACCGGAAAGGAAAACGAATGGGATGCACGCGAGTAAGGAGAGAGAGGGAGAGAGAGCAGCTCGAATTCCCCTGGGAGAGGAAACGAACTGGGCTGGTGGCGGAAGTACGGCGCGGCCTCTTCAGTAGCGGCGCTCTCTCGCCATATAAGTATATATACTTCATCACGTGTATTGACTCCTACCCTTTTGCGCTTAGCAGATTTTCGCGGCTTTTCTGTCGCATTCGAGAACATTTTGTCGGTGCTATTTTCTTTATATATACAGCAGCCTCAACGGCGCAGTTGCTGGCGCGGCGTCCCGCGCACGTGCAACTTCAACGGCAGTGACTAATGGCTGCGCTTCAGGATCGCCTTTGCTGCTGTTTTTACCGTTATTTTAAATGCGAGGCATTTCTTAGCGAACTTCGGCGACTTTGAGCGTATCTATATATCTAGCCGCTTATGTTTGAATGCTCTCGGGGTCACCCCCTTAACTTGGTGTGAATCAAAATTAGCATGGGAGGGTAAGATGGTTTGACGAATATGACGCACTGGTCAAGACAGGAATAATGTCACAATCCCGTCACCTACGTCGTCAAACACTTCCCGTCTGACAGTGGCACATACCCACCGGCGGGTATGTGCCGCTGGTATGCAGGTATGTCCCACATATATTTAGCGTAATTTCATGACTTGTCGCTCGTTGAAAAAAAAAAATGCAACACGGTCACCTTCCCTCCGCATGCTTCGCATAACGTCGATTCGCAGGTATCTGGGATCTGCCGAATTTTTTCATCTTCTTATTTTCGGCCTATTGACTACATACGCTTCACGATACATGGCACAGGCTATAGGCACCCGTAAAACTATACATTTTTAAGTTGCTTTTTATCGTTTTATCGCTCTTTCGAAGTGACTATTAAAAGAGAAAAGAAGAAAAAAGTGAGCCCCGTTATTGTCTGCTTCAATGAGCGACACCGCCACAGTAGCTCACGAGGGATGGGGGTGAGGAGGGATAAAAAGGATAGGAGTAAAGATGTGGGAAAGCCGAAGAAGGAGAAGAGAAGAAGAGGCGTGTGGTGGTAAGCCACAGCGAGCGAGGACAAACCGAGGGGATAGAAGAGATAGGAAAGAAGGAGCACGGTCACTGGAGTCCGAGGACGGGGCGCACCTGCGAGAGCTCCTTTCGGCGTCGGTGGATGGCGTAGAACAAGTCCAGTAAGTCAGAGCTGCACTGTCGTCGGAGGTGGAAGGTCGTCGGCGGCAGGAGATGACGTAGGGTGAGCCCAGTCGGCCAGAGCCACGCTGACGCCAGAGGTCGCAAGCGCGCGGAGCGCGCGAGCGCACGACCGGTCGGCCCGAAATCCAGCAAGCGAGTTCTTTGTCGTTTACACTGGGGGTTGAATGGTATACCTCGCGGCGTCGCTTTCGCCTCGACTTAGAGCGCCCGTCGGCATGCATACTCGACGTCCTCGCTAACGAGGAGTGGTGTAAACTCTGATATTATATTCAGTTTATGTGTGGTGGCCACCTGCAAGTTGCGTATAGCGGCTGCCAAGGCAGTAATCGACATATATATATTTTTTCGGGGGTAGGAGGGAAGGTGTTGACCGTATAAGATTTATTCGCCCTGAAACGACGGCGACGTGGCTGCGCTAATGCATAACGATTGCCCCGTAAGCGAGCTTTTTTTTATTTATGGTGGCTGACACAGTGTATATCAGCTGAAGAGATGAGTATTTTGATTCTGTCATTTCCCACTAACTTATGTTATCCGCTCCCCGTCAGGCACAGTGAACTGAAGTTTTTTTTTTTTTTTTATAATCACGTTGCATAAAACGTGCTTGCTTGTGTTGGTGTGCGCCCGCAGTCAAGCAAAGCCTGAAAGATGCGAAAATGCTATTGACATTGGCAAGGTTTTGTAAACACCGAGAAGGCGTATTACGTTTTCGGTACATCTTTTTTTTTTCTCTACTCGAGGTCAACTTAACGTTTGAACCTCGGTCAGTGAGGCATGACGCGATAGGACAGGGTCAATACGGTGGAACAATTTCATTCCAGCAGCTTTCCTTTTCGTGTTTTTAGTGGTAGTAATAATGGAAGCCTTTATTAAGGCGGAAGCATTACATGTATCATCAAGAGCGATAATTAACCGTTGCTGTCAACACTAGTTGCGCGAAAAATCCTGAGATGATGTCACCATATGATGTCATCGTTTCGACACTGGTTGCCAAAATTTGTGACACCATTATCCTGGTTTCGTCCCCATCGTGTGTGCTTCAAGATGCTCGGCCACGTTCCCGGACTTCTACTTTTTCTGTCTCGTTTTTCCCACGTATACCGCACAAGACTGGAACGGCCTTCCCAGTGAAATGGCAACCATTCCCTGCCCATCATCGTTCATAGAAAATATCAATAAGCACTTTCTATGTTAAATCTTTGGCTTCTATGTTTTGTCTTTATAGTTACCCACCCCTTATGTAATACCCCCTCGCGGATCTCTAAGGAAATAAAATGAAATGAAATGAAATCGTATCGGTTTCCGCACTTGACTATGTTGCATCAGCAATGGGATCGAATCCAGGAACGCCCCGCCGTGGTGGTCTAGTGGCTAAGGTACTCGGCTGCTGACCCGCAGGCCGCGGTTTCGAATCCCGGCTGCGGCTGCTGCATTTCCGATGGAGGCGGAAATGTTGTAGGCCCGTGTGCTCAGATTTGGGTGCATGTTAAAAACCCAGGTGGTCGAAATTTGCGGAGCCCTCCACTACGGCGTCTCTCATAATCATACGGTGGTTTTGGGACTCCACATATCATCATCGAATCCCGGAAGCGGCGGCTGCATTTCCGATGGAAGCGAGACTACTTGAGGCCCATGTGCTTCGATTTGGGTGCACGTTAAATAACCAAAATGATCGAAACTTCTAGAGGCTCACGCCGTCTTTCATAATCATATATCGTGAATTTGGTATGTTAAACCCCAACAAATGTAGTTTTTAGTCGCTGTAGCAAGGCCAGGAATCTACTGTTGCTAGCCATCATGACGTCACATGAAGACGTCATCACATGACGTCACATGAAGACGTCATCACATGACGTTGTTGATTGGTTGCAAGTGGGCTTATCCCGCAAGTAGGGCAAAACTAGGCGAGGGGCGGAAACCTTGCCACGGCTTCGACCCTAGAGACAGTGTAAGATGTCGTTGGGTGCAGAAAGTGTTTGGAGGCGTCGGGGGAGGATCAGTACGTTGACAGAACAACAAAAAAAGATGGTGGCCTTCCCCTTAGTGTACCGTCCTTGGCTAACGCATAAAGGGACCCTGTGAGTTTGCTTATAGAAGAATGCTCGCGTTGTTAAATTTTGGTTTGTGTCCTCCGGTAGGGCCCCGCTAGCTTCCGCAAATCGGCCTGGCCTAGGGTCGTCGCCGGTGGGCTACCTGTGTCCATTTCGAAATTTCGAAGAGTGGCGCCCTTCAAGGCCTGTTGGTGATTCTTTCGGCGTTTTGATCACGGTTGTTCGTGTGCAAGGAGCGATAAGAAATAGAAACTTTTCGCAGAGCTTGTTATATATATATATATATATATATATATATATATATATATTGTAGAGACGAGAAATAAGAGACAACGCCTTTTCTGCAGGCCGGCTGTTCTTATTCTGCTTTCTCCTCCTCGTCTTCTCCGTCCCGCCACGTATGCGCCGAGCACGATCGCCGCTTTGTCATCATTACACTCGGCCACGCTGCAGCTGGTCTACTCCTGTAAGAAAAACACAAACCAATGTCACGTTTGCCGACGTATGCAGTTCTTCATCCGCGACACATGCACCGCAAAGTTATTCCGTTTTCTCTTGTCTCTGCGCGTATCAGAAGCTGTGGAACGTACTCGCCAAGTGTTATCTCCCAAGCGCTCAGAAATAATGTAAGGGCCGTCGTACTTTGGGTGCAGTTTGTTTGAAGACGATGGCGCACCTCGCTGTAGCCACACCTCATCACCTACACTGTATTTCGGCGCGGGACGGTGGCGTCGGTCGTAGTATCGCTTTTGTGCCTGTTGAGCATGCACAATCCTCCTACGCGCCTCCACACGGATATCGCGACAAAGTGTCTGGCGTGCAGCGGAACGCCCTACTTTAACGGGAGTGTCCAAACCGAACGTAGCATTCAGTTGCGGGAGCTGACCATAGACAATCTCGTAGGGGCAAATTCCTGTGGAGCTGTGTGCCGCCGTGTTCACTGCGTACGCAGCTGCTTGGAGATGATCATCCCAGTCGGCCTCACCTCGTTTGTGATTCTTACAGTACGGTGCGAGTCTAGCCTGGATAGTCTGGTTCGACCTTTCGGTCAGTCCGTTCGCCTGTGGATGGTATGCCGACGCGAAGTGATGGTCCACTCCAGCTTGTTGTAGGTAAGTGCGGAGCTCGCGACTGCGAAAGGTGGTCGACCGGTCGGAGATCAACTTGTTAGGAAGACCGTGTCGCCATTCGAAGCGATCTTTCAGGAATCGGATGACATGGCTAGCAGCAAGCGAAGGCACGGCCGCGACCTCTACGAACTTGGACAAGTAGTCCACAGCGAGTATAATGTAACGATTGCCCGCTGTCGTCATTGGAAGAGGCCCGATGTGATCTATGCCCAACGTGTGGAAAACTGTCTCTGGAGGCTTGATCGGCGTAAGAAGTCCATGTCGAGCTCCAGGACGTCGTTTGTGTTGCTGACAAATCTCGCAACTGGCAACGTATGAACGCACGCTTTTATCCATTTTCGGCCACCAAAAACGTTCTTGTGCCTTGCGTAAGGTGGCTCTGTAGCCAACATGGCCTCCCTCGGGAGTGTCATGGATGGCGCGTAGTACGCTCGATCTTAAGGTGTCAGGAATGACCAGGAGATGACACTCGGTGCTTTTATCGGCCCAGTGACGCCGATACAGCGTTCCATTACGTAAGACAAACTTGGCATTGCGTCCCGCATCGCCAATGGAGTCTATAACGGATGCGAGTCTTTCATCGGCTTGCTGAGCCTTGGTCACGTCCTGTTGAGAAAACAGGATCCAGGTTTCTCGATTTTGTGTGGAGAATTCCTCGATCGGATTTCGCGATAAAGCGTCCGCAAGCTGATTTTGTGCTCCAGCACGGTGACGGATGTCGTACGTATAGTCTTGGAGCCGAACAATCCATCGGGCAAACTTGTGCTTGAGGTGCTGCTTCTGGAACATCCACGCAATCGCGGAGTTGTCTGTTACTACCGTGAAGTGTCGGCCAAACAAGTAGTGGCGGAACTTTTCATCCACACTCCATACTACAGCCAAACACTCGAGTTCATTCGAATGATAATGCCGTTCTGCGTCCGATAGTTTACGACTGGCGTAGCAGATGACGTGCCCACGCCCACTCGAGTCACGTTGAAGTAAAACCGCCCCTAGGCCAATCTGACTCGCATCAGTATGGACTTCTGTCATCCAATCTTCATTAAAGTGGCAGAGCACCGGGCTATGTGTAAGCTGGTGTTTGAGGGTTTGGAAGGCGTTATCCTGCAAAGGACCCCACTGAAATTGGGCGTTTTTCTTCAGTAAGTCCGTGAGTGGAGCAGCAGTTGACGCAAAGCTCGGTACAAACTTGCGCAAGTATGACGCCATTCCTAGGAATACCTGGAGCTGTTTTATAGATGTTGGTGCAGGGTATTTGGCAACGGCGTCTATGCGTTCAGGCAAGGGTCGTACGCCATTATGAGATATCTGATAACCAAGATAAGATATTGTCGTCAACCCAAACTGGCACTTCTCGCGGTTAAGTCGAAAGCCGGTGTTGTGTAGCCTCTGCAGAACCGTGTCGAGATTTTGTAGATGTTGTTTTTCTGTTTCCCCGATGACTAGAACGTCATCGAGGTACACGACGCAGGCACGGTCTATCAGTGTGCCTAACACTGTGTTCATGGCACGCTGAAAGGTGCTTGGAGCAGTTCGCAGACCGAACGGCATCCGATTAAACTCGTACAAGCCAGATGGTGTTCGGAAGGCCGTCTTAAACTTATCTTCTTCAGCCACGTTGATCTGCCAATACCCTGCTTTTAAATCTAGCGACGAAAAGAACCTCGCTTTTCGTACGGCGTCAATAGCGTCGTCAATGCGTGGCAGCGGGTACGAGTCTGGTATGGTGTGCTTGTTCAGCTCTCGGTAGTCAACACAGAATCGGAGATTGCCGTCCTTTTTACGGACTAGGACAACAGGTGCTGCCCACGGGCTAGAAGATGGCCTGATTATGCTGGCGGCAAGCATTTCTTGCACCTGCTGGTCAATTAATATCCGCTCTCGTTCGGCATATCTACGTAACGGTATGGACACCGGCGGATGATTGTCGGTAGTAATATGGTGCACTAGCACGCTAGTTCCGGGAAGCTGATTAGTAGTATCAGCGAAGAGCGATGCGTGCCTCTCGAGTATTGCGGGAAGTGTAAGTGGCGTCGTCAGCTCACCTTGGGATTGCGCCGGAGGCACACTTGGAGCCACAGGATGGAGGTTGACGGTATTTCCTTCCACCGTGAGGCGCACTTCCCCGGAGAGCAGGTAGTCGGCCCCTAAAACCATGTCTGTGGGCAGGTCGTCGAAGACGGGCACCGAGGACAAAAACTTGCTGCCGGCCTCGGTGTTGAGTTGCAGGTTTAGGGCACCGACCGGTAGTACGTCGCCACCGAGACCCCGCAGTGGTGGCTCAGTCCAAGGCTGGAGAGGTTCGGAGGCGTGGCGGCGAAGCAACGCCGTACGTTGAGCTCCGGTATCAACGAGAGCTGTCAGTTCTCCGATGCCGTCGACGCGGACCTTGAGGGTTGGAAGTGGGCGTGATTGATATTGCATCGCTTGAGGTTGGCTCTGTGGGCAGCTTTTATACCCATGCCCGATGCGGCCACACGTATAGCATCCGCGTCTCGGTGAAGCTGACTCCTTTGGGCCAACTGCAGCCGCCCGGCGATGAGACGTGTCCTGCAACTCCATTGCCTGGCGTACGAAAGTGGAGATGTGGACTGGGTGGTTGTAGGCGGACAAGACGGCTGCGTGCGTCGAGTCATGGATCCCGTCGATGATGTACTGCCTGGCTGCGGAGGAGGTCCACTGTATATCGCAAGCTTGTAAAAGGTCCAGCTTGTCGTAGATGTAAGTCGCGACGTCCTCGGTTGCACCTTGCCGGCGTGACCGCATGGTCATGAAACGGTCGTCGTAAGCGCTCGGAAGCGGCGCAAACGCGGACATCAGGGCCGCGCTCCATGTTTGCCATGTAGCGTATGTACTGCCTTGGAAACGATGCCACGCTTGGGCAGATCCTCGCAAACGTCCTTCAGCGACCGACTTCTTAATCGTGTCGCTCCACGAGTATTTAAGGGCAACCGAGTTTATCACGCTTACCCAGTTGGTAGGGTCATCCTTGAATCCTTGAAAATATGGAATTTCGTTCTCGTTGAACGATCCAAAAGAGGCGCAGCCAAACCCGGATGTCTTGAGCTCTTGGGCGAACAGAGAGAAGCCTCGAGAAATGGCCTCGCTGCAGTCATGATGCGGTGCCGCCGTGGAGGCTTGGACGCCGTCCGTGATCGGTGGGGAGTTCGAGAGCACTCGTCCACTTCGAAGTGTAGTGGACGCAGGGATATCGGGGTCAGTAGTTCGCGACTGCGCCATTGTAGAGACGAGAGAAAACGGAATAACTTTGCGGTGCATGTGTCGCGGATGAAGAACTGCATACGTCGGCAAACGTGACATTGGTTTGTGTTTTTCTTACAGGAGTAGACCAGCTGCAGCGTGGCCGAGTGTAATGATGACAAAGCGGCGATCGTGCTCGGCGCATACGTGGCGGGACGGAGAAGACGAGGAGGAGAAAGCAGAATAAGAACAGCCGGCCTGCAGAAAAGGCGTTGTCTCTTATTTCTCGACTAGGACAACAGGTGCTGCCCACGGGCTAGAAGATGGCCTGATTATCCTGTCGGCTGCGCCATTGTAGAGACGAGAAATAAGAGACAACGCCTTTTCTGCAGGCCGGCTGTTCTTATTCTGCTTTCTCCTCCTCGTCTTCTCCGTCCCGCCACGTATGCGCCGAGCACGATCGCCGCTTTGTCATCATTACAATATATATATATATAAAGAACTTGAAGGGAAGGCACGACAGGTCCGGGTATTTTCTATATTGAATCAACTTGCAGATAGCACATTTGAAAAGGAAATCGTATTTACTAACGTTTCGGCCGTGGCACGGCCTTCGTCAGAGTACTGACGAAGGCCGTGCCACGGCCGAAACGTTAGTAAATACGATTTCCTTTTCAAATGTGCTATCTGCAAGTTGATTCAATATATATATATATATATATATATATATATATATATACTCACGGCTGGTTATTTTTTCACGCACTTTTATTTCTTCTTATTTACATTACATTTGTTCTAATAACTTCCCCTATACATTCCTTGGCATTATTGTCTGTTAGATCTCATTATATTGTGTCAAAACACGGAAAAACGAGCCCTTAGGTATACACCTCTTTCCCTTATATATATATATATATATATATATATATATATATATATATATATATATATATATATATATATATATATATAAACTTTCGAGCTCGTTCTCTATAAACTTTCGCAGAGCCCGCGCCGTTCAGTATTTAACGCGGAAGACCGTATAGGGGAAGCTTTCGGGTTCTCGGGCTCGTTAAGGTGCCCGCATGCTTTAGGTTAGGTTACCCCGTTAACTACGTCACCTGTTCGTCTCGTCTGCAGCTATTAAGCTAGCTGTAGCTAATTTGCTTCGACGTGTACCTCTTGAACCCTCGCTTCGCTGGTTTGCTTTCTTTGAATGTTTGTCAGAGTATACAGCAGTTAGAGTACAAATATGCACATGTGTTCCATTATCATCTCACGAAGTTAGGAAACTCCTAGCGTTTGTTCGAGTAAAGCAGCGTGAAATATATTCAGTTTGATCCGGCATGTGCGACCGTTAAAGGAAACAAGATGGGAAAGTAAATTTAAAAAAAATACATGTTTCTGGATCATCGCAATCACGATCCATCCATTTTATCGCATTTCGATTTCCACATGCCCCGGTGCAGCTCCATCCTGTAAATTTCCTTATCTAGTCAAGCCCCATCTTATTATCCGGCCACGCAACTGGCCAACTGTGTCTTCGTTATTTACATATTCCCAATTTATCCACCTTGCTTGACTGTCGCGTTAATGTAGTGTACTTCGCGGACATATTACGCTCTGTTTCTCGCTCTGTTCTCGTTTAACGGGCAAAGCCGTTAACAGCACAATGCCTCTCGAAGGAGAAGCATCGCGTCACATCCTCGTAAAGCGAATCCTAACGACTCGTCCGAGAGCAGGCATGCAGGAGGCCCTCTTTTATCTAGCGCCGTTTATATGCGCCAGGGAACGAGTGGGAAGCCTGTATATTGCGAGTGCCGCCGTCGCCGGTTCCACAATCGCCTTTGGGAAGAAAAAAAATAAATATAAAGGAGCCGGGTCTATAGCGTGTTGTCCCGTTGTGAGGCCGATCCCGCTGTGTTGTAACGAGCTCGTCCTTAACCGGCCATTGTGTGCGAGGCCCCAGCGAAGAAAAGGCCGTTTCGCGGTTCCGGCGCTCGCTGTATTTCCTCCCTCTTCCCTTCTATATATACACGACGCGTGGCAAACTTTAATCCCCCTTTCTCGCCCGATTCGGCTTGCCTTTCTTTGTTTTATCGTTCGTGCTGCTTCCTTGCCTACTTCTCTTCTTCCCTCTTCGCGGGACGTCAAGGAGCAAAGGCAGTGCGGACGGCGGAGCGCTTGCGATGCCTCGCTGAGGCGGCTGGACGTATACGGGCGGGTCTTATCCTCACTGCCCCATTTACTCGGAGCGGCTGTGACAGCCCGCGGTGGCCGCTGCCAACGCGGCTCTCGTACACGTATATAACGGAAGCCGTGCTGCGCTCGAGTGGCACTTCTCTCTCTTATATCGGCGCTGCACCCGCGGACGCGATATAACTGTCGTCGCCCGTGGCAACGCCTGCGCGCGCCGAGTGCTCCGAATGACTTCGCGTCTCTGATCGTGGCGATGGACCCCGGGGCAACTATAGCCCCCGTTGGCCGCCCTAGTGGGGAGGCTGTGGTTCTGCCCTTGTTTGTGGAACTTGATAGTGTTCTGTTCTTGCTGCTCACTCAAGAGGTGCCGCTGCTAGAAAAAGGTGGAAAAAAAAGCGAGAAAGATTATGATGATGATGGTAGTGATAACGATGATTAAGTAGATCTCATTCTAACAGTACCATTTAGCCACGTTTGCAGAGGAAGAGGGGCTGGTGATTGCTCTGATGGCGAAGCTCCCGATGAGGTCGTCGCAATAAGCGTAATCGGGAAATATACATCACAGGAGCTTATATCCGCTGGGGTGTACAAGAGTAGATTAGAGGCCGTGGTGCTGTGTAGCTATATCCGATTTCTTGTTGCTGAGGTCGGGTACACGGGTTCAACTCCTGGCCACGGGATACCTCCTTTCGATGGGGACGAAATTCAAGCAAAAGCGCCCGTGTGCTTATATTTAGGCGTATACATCTGAGAACCCATGCAGGTGGTCAAAACTATTCCAGAGTCTCGCACTTCTTGCTCATAGTCATTTACATGTCCTGGCACGTAAACCCCCATGTGTTTTTCAACGTCCAATATTGCTATTTTCTTTCCTGCTTCCGAGTTTATTCTTTCTTCACTTCTATGATTTAGCCACTGTGTCTCAATAGATGTGGCGTTCTGCTGCTGAGCACTTGGTGGTTGGTGGTGGTGATTCCAAGCTAGGCACCGATATATTTTTTGTTCCAAAACTTGGATATAAAAACTGCTTTGTTTCGGCGCTCCGTTAAACGTTAAATGTGATGTCCGGTCGTTGCTCCTCAATCGTTGCCATTTCTCAAATAGCTGTTAAGTCGTGTATGTATATATATATATATATATATATATATATATATATATATATATATATATATATATATATATATATATATATATATATATACTCGGGCTCGGAGTTAGGGAAGCTGAGGAGAACGAGAACGCGTGGGCGGGTGCGGGCACATTTCCTCATCATGAGACCTCAAATGGTTTGCTGGCCCTTCTATCAAGCGCATTCCACGCTTCAGCTGCTTTATTTTCTTTCTTATATACTGCCTTTGTATTGTCACAAACTCGAATAGAATGAAGCTTGAGTAATCTATCGTGCCGCCAAGTTGGCCTTCAGTGTTTTTTTTTTATTACTTTCTATTGTCCAACTTCCTTTCTCTCTCGAATTTATCGCGATTCACGGCTGTACGCAACCGCAGTCACCAGCTCCATTCCCCCGAATTGGCCGAGACATCATCTTCGGCGCCCATGCGGAGCCTATAGCAGAGACTGTCCGAGTCAGTGGGGAGACGTCATCTGCAGTAGCGACCCCCGTACCCTCTCGTCCTCCTCCCCCTTTCTAGACGACGGGCGTACGGCGTCGTTGATCGCGATGGATGTCTCGGTCCACTGCCCGCCGGCAGCGCGGCGGTCTTCCCGCAGCGCGTTCTATCAATGGACGCGCACAATGGAAACGTCGTCGCAGCTCGGTATACGCCGCCGGCGCTGAAGGGGTCTTCCCTGCTGGTGTGAGGGCGAGAGGAGAGATGAACGCCGGCGAGCGCGGCGGTGGTTAGCGCCAGCAGCGCCGTCGACCCGCGCGATAAGCATCCGGTCCATCCGAGAGTCCCTCCACTCTTCATCTCATCCTCGCGCTCTCAGTTCCATTCTCTTGCACGCACGCACGAACAGAGTAGCAGCGTAGCCCGCCTTTCTCCTTTTCTAGGCGGTGTCTTGTGTGTGAAGCCTCCTTCCGCGATACGCGCGCGTCGTTCGAGTCGCTGCTGCCTTCTTCCGGGCGATGTTTCGCGCGGAGGAGTTTTCTTAGCTTTTTTTTTTTCCACGATCGGTTTCCCCGTTGCCGCCGCGCCCTTCCGTTCTCTCGTGTTTCCCGCCGGCATGCGTGCGGTCGTCTATTTTTTTTTCGCCTCTTTTTATTATTTAACTAAGAAAACATTTTTTTTCGGCCACTTTGGAGAACGACAGTGGCTGTTACGTTGCTCACCGCAAATGTGTCCACGAAGGTGGCTCGCGACAGGCTTGTTACGAACGTGCTTCAACGGTTCGCGTGTGGGAAGGATACCTTTGTGTTTCGATATTGGCCGCCCTTAACGACGTGGCACATGTATACGAGCTCTTCGATAGAGTTTCTTTAGCGCGTCTTCAGCGAGGTATTTTCTGATACACTGTGTCTGTAGACTATGCGCCGTGACTGTTGATAGTTCTGCATCCTTGAAGACCGCGCAGCCGTTGCATTCGCTTCTAACTGTGAGCTAATTTGCGGCATGTTGTTATAGGGTGTATGCACTGAGGCGTGACTCACTAGGCGGCAACACTATCGCCGCGCCATTTTGGAGGTTCGTTCTTGCGCGCGTCCTGCTGTCCGTGCTTCACCATGCAGGAGGTGTTCTCGAGGTCCCCAGATATTTATAAGCCACCATGAATGCTACCCTGATGTATTTGCAATGTGATGTATATAAGCCGCCATAGGGATCTGGCGTGAGCAGCGAGTTTTTTGTGCGTGCGACGAGTGCGTGGACCTTCAAAATGGCGACCCCGACGCCATCATGATCAACACGTGCACACGCATGGTGTGCACACGTTCACGTCTTTCTTCTTCACATGAGTTATTTTTCTCTGAAAGGAAAAAAAAAGTGTACGAACTGCAGTGAAGTCTTGTAGAGAGGCGTGTTAAATCGCAAGATCAAGTGGTATGGCGCGGATAAAGCGCATCTTACTATCCATAGCATTGAACCATGTTCGTCGGTAGGAATTCACGCAGAATCTTCACCGCGACTGTTAATCGTGCCTTGAGTCAATATAAACTTGGCACAAAAAACTCAAAGTCGTTTACGCATTCGTCTAAGACGACTCGAATGCAGTTTTTTATCGTTCTTCTAGTTGATGCATTGACCAAGCGATCATGTCATGTGACAGTGACGTCACGGGACGTCATAGCGACGTTATGACGATGTCGCACTCATGCTGTCGCTGACGATCAACTCTTCCATCTGGTGAGGCATCCAAGGTTTTCGCCTTAATGACAACAACTCGCCTTCCGCTAGTGCCACAGGCGGTTCGAGGGAACAATCATCAACGAGTCCAGCAAAGGAAGACTCGGGTCGTGCTAATAAATCTCCGTATTCGGTCGTAATTCCGCCTCGTAAAACACATGCAGGCTCTTTGGTGGCGCGCATGCATCGCCGCGTCGGAATGGCCGTCTGTATATCCCTCGCCAGCATGCACGCATAGACAGCAGGGTTCCCGGCGCCACCACCGCAGTCGCATCTTTGTCACGTTGAGATCTGCAGTTTGTCCGTGCTAAACTGGCTAGTATGCAGTAGCGGTGGGCACATGCACATCCCCACGCAGTTAGCTAGCTGCTCGCCTCTCTCGCGACGCTCGGTTTCCCTTTTCAGCGAGGAGACTCTTGGGCTCGGCTGCGGCATCGATCCCGAAGCCGGGTCCCGCGTCTTGCAGGCGCCTTACTGCCCCCTCCTCCCCCCTTATAACCCTTTCTTCTTTCCCTCTTTCACTTCCCTCGAGCAAGTGCTCAGTGCCTTCTCCGGCAAACTCGGCGAGCGGCAGCGTGTTTTCGCTTCATCTTCCTCGCTTTGCTTTGCTTTGCGGCTCTCGCGTTTCCCAGCTGGAAGAAAGGGCGCGCCGGCATCATCCCCCAGCCTTTGCTGGCGTGTGTGTGTGCATGTACGGGATCGCGTTTTCTACATCGACGAGTTCGCGCTCGCCTCTCTCTCTCCTTGCTGTGCGCGCGCGTTTTTGTGTGTGCGTGCACTCTTATGCATGTACGCATGCACCCCGTGTTTGCTTATCGGCTCGGGCTCCACATTTTCTTTCTCTAATCCTATCTCTTGGCTTATTTCTAACTCACTTATACAGGTTTTTGTCACTTCCAATTTGACCGATTTATTCGAAGTTACCCGCTGCATGCCTCGCGCAGTTTTACACAGTCTCTCGTTGTTTATCGTTTCAGCTTTCTTTTTTCGCTCGTATTCCTCTGTCTGTCGAAGCTGCCTTTCTCCGCGCTTGTCGTGTTTGTTTCCTCCTTCGGGGATCTCGCCTTATCTCGCGAATTTCTCGCTGTGTCGCGCGCTCTTCGGACGCGTCGGCGAAATTCCGTCCTTTGTCGCGCATTTTGCCCGCAATTTGCATGCCCGAGTCTGAACGCGTCTCTCTCTCTCTCTCTTGTCCTTCGGTGCTGAGGCGCGCACGCCAACATTGTAGTCTTTGTTATTCGTTTTTGTCGCTGCACCAGTTGACGCCGCCGGCAAGCCGAGGTTCCCGGAAACGCCGACGTGTCATTTTCTCTTTCCCTCGCAATCCTGTCATCTCCGCTCTTGCTTCGACAGTACACGAAATTCGCTAAGAATATAATTTTATTTTGTTTCTTTACGCCATCTAGATTCTGTATTATCCTACTTTGCTATTTTTTTTCTTCGGTATCTTTTTTCTCGCATGTTTTTTTTTTTTATTGCCTGCAGCGTGGCACGTACATACGCAGCGCGCGATACTCTTTGCTCGTGTTTCCGCTCTGATTGCGCGTGGTCTTGCACAAACTTTTGCTGACGTGGCGTTTCTTGTAAAAAAAAAAACAAAAAAAACTCGCAGCTTTGTCGTAAAGGTGAAGCAATGAACGCGATAGCAACAAATTGGAAGGTCACGCGTGGAATGGCAAGCATATTGAAACGTTCTCCGCATTTCTCATGCAGAAATGACGCACGAAACGTGCTCACAGCTACAGATGAACGAGAATGACCGTCTCAGTTGTTACTTTGCTGCGTCTGAAAAGCGCTCTCTTTTCGCAAACGGAGACTGTGCAACAGCTGCAGTGACCTTTGTGCGCCTGGTAAGTACATCAGAATTGTTCCCGTGAAAGCCCAAGGCCAGCCAAGACGTACGAAGCGCATGCGTTAGAGTCCACCCTCCTCCCTCACTACGGGGCGAAGTACGCGCGCGAGATGAGAGCGCGAGCGTCGTGGCGACGCGCGCTCATTGTGCCATATTGCTTGTAATGCTGAAAACACGATAGTTGTCCCGAGATGCCCGTCACCGGCGCTAAGTGGCAGATATAAATAGCTTGCCGCTTGAACGTTGGAGGAGGTGTTCCTTCGTGGCTTGGTGGTTAACGCCTCGTGCTCACACTTCAGAGGTCGCACATTCGATTCCGCGTGCCGAAGTCTCTTTCTGAATTATTTTTCTTTCTTTTATTTCTCTCTCTCTCTCTCTCTCTCTCTCTCTCTCTCTATATATATATATATATATATATATATATATATATATATATATATATATATATATATATATATATATATATATTTAAAATCCAGCCGGGAGTGTCTATATAGTTCCTATCGCAATAAAAAGCAGCTGGCGTGTGATAATGGCAGCTTGATTGCGAAATGTTTACCGGACGGGAGTTTCTTTGCGTGCAGGTGAATGCCGCCCTTTCTCCCGAGTACTGGCTCTCTCTCATATTGGCTTGTTGTATACGTGTCATGCTCGCTAGCAGCCTTCATTTCACTATTGCGCCAATCCTCGCTACGAAAATCTCTAGCCGTTTCGGCGAGCCGTGGCTTGTTGAAGAATCGTGTTCGGTCGTGCAATCGATTGAGAAGAGAAAGAAAAAAAATCGCCATAGGTGAATTTATAAGAGTTCTCGTTTGCATTCGCTACCATGCTATTCCAAGATGTCGTACGAGCAACACCGCTCTTCCACACTATAGTTCCCGTTTGCCGGTGGAAAAAGAATTAGTAACGGAAAAAGAGGATGGTCACAGTGCGTCAAGCCTTGGCTGCGAAAAGTGAAGGCTTCAGGCGTGCGTATATGTCCCTCTATTGTACGCAAAAAAAATTGCGCCTCTTACATTGGCTGGTGACTCATAGCGCTGTAAGGAATTTCGAACATGCGTGAATTCGCGCGCCCTTCAACCCGCTGGCCTCGCCTTGTGTATAGTGCCGACAGATGCCTGTCAGCGCGGCGGTCTATACGTAAGTCCGTTTGGGGCCCGCCGTCTCTGCGCGAGATCTTGTTTAGGCGACGTGCACGGGCTTCCATTCCTGTGTTTTCTCGGGGAAAGAAAAAAAAAACGACGTTGAACATTGATCCGCAGGGAGCGCCGGAAAGGAAAAAGAAACGGAATAACATGAAAAGTGTATAGTAGAAAAGAAAAATCCAGTCGCCCGGAGTAAGTTATGGAACGCGTGGTCTTTGAAAAACGACGCCGGCTGTCCTAACGCGCTGGCTTAGGTCACCTCATACCTAGTACGCCGTTATTTTTTTTTGTGCGTCCTTTTGTTTTTCTGTTTTGTTTCTTATAGGCGCCCCATATTCCCGATTTTTTTTAATTACCGACTTTCTTTTCGCGTTAGGTGGCGCTGATGGGAAGTTAGCTATCATTCTTTTAACCTTTTCTTTGCCATGCATTCATATTCTTTTTGTTCTCGAATTTTTTTTTGTGCTGCGTTCTTTTGTAGTACTTTCCACAGTCATCGTGTATGGGGCTGGTGTTTTTTTTTTGCATCATTTTCTGATTTAGAATCACGCATACACTCTCTCTCTCTCTCTCTCTCTCTCTCTCTATATATATATATATATATATATATATATATATATATATATATATATATATACGTGTGTTTGTGTGTATAGCTCATTCGTTGCCACATTCCATTCGTCTACAGTTCTTGTTGTTTTTTTTTTCCATCGTATTCGGTTTTTTTCTTTCTCGCTCTCTTCTTTTCCATCCCATTTTGCGTCCAGCCGGGCGTTAACTTTTCTGTGCCGAGTTGCGGGCAGCTTTCATGGGGAGTCCCGTGAATTGATGCGGGGCTCTCATTGCGACATTACGCTCGCGGCCCGACCACAGCCAGCTTTTGTGCTTTGCGGCGTGCGATCCTATTTATACGAGAAGGAGGTAATCGTGAAATATGAGCTGAAAAATGGCATCTTTCTTTCTCTCTCTCTCCTCGCTCATTTTGGGGATGTGGAAGGGCGTCTAAAAAGCTAAACGAGAAATCGAGGAGGAGCGTTTTCGAGGGTTTCATGGGGGAAGAGAGTCCAGTACGGGCTGCTGCTGCGTTATAGCTGTCCGGGCCGTTTGCCGCACAGCGCGCACCACGTCGGTGGAAGATGGATGCCTCTACGCATAAACTGCTTTCCAAGCGAAGACTTGATGCCTTTACTGGACCCACCGGTGGTGAGGGCGCTACTGCCGCAGAAGCCGGCGTCGGCTGCGTGTTGCTTTTCCGCGGCCGCGTTGGCCGGCGCCCGAAAGTGGAGCTCGCTTGCGAAACGATTTCGTCCCTGAACCGAGTCGGGGCGACTGAACTCGCTCTGACGAACGTAAACAGGCGAAAGTGGAGTTATTAAGTGAGGGGTGCCGACCCATTTACGCGCTTACGAAACGGGCCTATATACTCGCTAGCGGTTGCGTTTGTGGTCGCCCGGCAGGTTAATTTAGGTCAGTTCGGCAGTTTCTCGTGGCGCCCGCATATACAGAAATGACCGGTCTCGAATTCGTTTTATTCATTTCTATTTGTTGCTCTAGGGCTGCTAAAGTAACAGAAAGAACAAAAGAGAAAGTTAAATCGTCCGGAAGGGGGCACTCGGGACGTGCCTGGCCTTAAAGTCGTACCCGAAGCTGACTTTTGCGGTGCGCTTTCAAGACTCGTAAAAAAACGAGGCATGAAAATGTATACAAGTGAATACGACAAGCAGCGGGCTGCAATATTCTTAGTAGCGCCGTCTCTTCTATGCCGTACCCGAAAAACAGCTTTCGCGGTTTACGTTATCAAATTTGAAATTTCACAGCTTGTGTGGTCCATGGTCATACCACTCCCGCGTAACTTACGTATGGCTTTTAAAGGGCCAGTAAACAGGCTTCAACTTTTTTTTTTACACCCCCCATACAAGCTCGGCAATTTGTAGATTAGACCGCAGTGATCACGTTTGCCGAATATTGAAGCGCTGCGCCCCGCGCAGAGCCTCTATTTCGAAAAACAATTCCCGCGCATCTTTCCTACGCCTGACCGACCCCCTTGCACGCGCAGTGACGTCAACTCGGCGATTGGCGACGTGACGTAGTACGCAGCTCGCCAATTGGTCTAAATCAGGTATGAAAAAACAGTAGTGAAGTCAACGTCAGTTCCTGTTCCCACTTACAGCGACGAAACTGCCCCTTGTATCTTGGCACTGCGGTGAAAGAACCAGCCTCGCAGTTGTGGCGTGCACGTGTACACTCTTCGCTCAACTACAGCGCCTGTGCGCACATACGAACATACTTCGCCCTTGACATGAGCAACACGGGTAAAAAGCGTTGCTCTGTTGTCGGCTGCAAATCGAGCGACTGTACAGCGGAGAAGCATCGGCACCGGGTGCCTCACGATGGGGCCCTGCGCGCTGCATGGCTGAAGCGAATCGGCCATCCAGCGACGTACACGTCGGGGACCTGATCGTTTGTGGTCGACACTTCGCACCTGACGGTTACACGGTTGACCCGCGGCAGGTGCCGCAAACGGTAAACAGAGAACCACGCTTCGCAGCAAGCGGAAGTGCGTAGCGACTGATTGAGTTCGACGATGACGTCAATCGCTTACGTGGTGTCACGTTGCCCAAGTGGGTGGAGTCACGACGACGGGCTACGCCTTCCCCTTCATGGAAGGGAGAAGGGGGTGAGGCCGCGCGAAAATTTGAAACAAGCTTAGACCGGTGTTCTAATCCCTGTAACTTCCTTAATATAGCACGTATTCACAAAATTCATGTGGCAGCATCTTCGCAAATAAGAACTGCACATGCATCTATTTTTAAATCTATTTTTAAAAATTTTTAGACTAAGGGCTGTTTACTGGCGCTTTAAGTTCTTTAAATCCTGTGTGCCGAGAATAAGGCGCTGTGTATGCAGGGTCGGACAAAGGATGGAGGCTCCTAAGTAAGCTGCGCAGTGTCCCCCACCGTCACGCGATTCGTCGCGCTGCGCGTGTCCTATAGGATCGCCATTGCATTATATATGGTGCTAAGAATTGGGATCTTACCACTCGCGTGGTGGTTTCGAGACGATCGATACATACCGTAGGTGTCGGAAACGGAACAAATTCACACATTGCGCTCCCTCAACTGGTTCATCTTATGGCTGCCCTCAGCACGTTCTGTACATGGCAACCCCGAGCTGTTACAGCTCCCAAGCGAGCTGCGTTCGTTTATCGATGCAGTTGCCCTTCGTTTGCGGAATGAAGGTGCGTCGCGTCAACAACCTTTCAAAAACACAAAATTAAGGGAAATAAAGCTGTCTGTCGAATGGCGGCAGTAGGAAATTCGATCGAGTCCAGCTCTTATGCGTAATGCACCCAGATTTATACACGGCAGGCAAGTTCAGACATTCATTCCTACACCATAGAGTCACCTTAAAGCTTATCCTATGAGAATGACCAGGTATAGTACGCTACAACGGTGATGCAGCCTCAAACATCGAGACAGCCTGCGCGGGCTTTCGGAATGTCCGTTGCACAGCTCGGGTCTGGAACACTAAGTCAAGTTTGTTTTCTGTCTCTCTTACAGCATGAAAGGACTGTGAAAAAATAATGTGTTTTGAAACAGCTTGAATAGTTCGGAGGCTCCGTACGAAAAAGAAAGCAGAAAAATGAATATAAAATAAAAAGTAACACTGGGCCACCCAACGAGCCGATGTAGCCGTCGAGGGGCCGCGACCCTTGGCCGAGTTCTCGGTGTGGTTCAAGCGCCTTCCGCGAATTGGCAAAGGAATAAGTTTTTTGGTCTGGTTTGAACAACTTCCCAATCAGAATATTGTGAACATGGCGCATTTGATGCTCATGTACTATAATGTTCATTCCTCCTTACCTTTCTTTCTTCCTTTAATTAATTAATTGGAACCATCCGGGATAGTGGGTGTGCCTCCTGTAACCAGCGCACCGCAGGGCTTGTCGCACGCTGCTTGTTATGGTCGCTCGCACATTTGCGGAAGCCGATTGCCACGTGCGTGCCATTGGAACGAAAGGAACGTCCTCGCGCCGCGGGAAGCCCTTTGTCTTGTCTGCCGGGTGGTGGCCGACTTCCCGTGAAAATGGATGACATGCTTCCTGAGCTGCGCGTGTTGCCGTCGCGCATCGTCTCTTTCCGGTCTTTACTTCCCGCTCGCTTCGCATCGCCGCAA